>NW_003314364.1:503948-592806 GCF_000143415.4 Selaginella moellendorffii | reverse complement strand
CCAGTTTCGGACTAAGACTCGATCTCGGTCTCAGTCTCGGTCTCGGTCTCAGTCTCGTTCTTGGTTCCATCTCGGACTCCATCTCGGACTCCATCTCGGACTCCATCTCAGGTCCATCTCGGACTCCATCTCGGACTCCATCTCGGGTCCATCTCGGACTCCATCTCGGGTCCATCTCGGACTCCATCTCGGACTCCCTTGGCAAGGGGTTCTTATGAATAACCTCAAGGTATCACACCTTGGCACATTTGGTGTCTCTACACCATCGGCCCCACGAGCCTACCCTTATGACACTACTTATTAGTGTCTAGGTTTTTGCCAAGACCAATATAGTTGTTCCTCATGGTAACTATCCGTTAGCACCGCACCGTAGTGTTTGCACCCAACTTTGGGCCAAAGTTGCTTTCTTCTGAGAACATCTTTCCCACAACTTTAGTATAGCACATTCTGCCATCAATGAGATACCTATGGTTCTCATACTTGGATCTTATGATCCTCCCCATACCTCATGGGGCACCATACACCTCAGTTCAAATGCTCCAACCAATCCCTTAAGACCATTCCCTAACTCTGCTTGAGTCATCCAACATTTTGGACTTTGCTAATCCAACAACCTGCGAGGTCTCAGTCTTAGAGGTGCCAACTCACTGGAATACAACTTTTTGTATTCATGTCCTACTCAGAAGGACAATCTTTGCAAGTGTTACTCTAACACTTGATGATTTTCTTGGGGCTAACCTTTGCCCCTTATGACTACTTGTCCATGTGATGAGAATAGCAACTCATCTTTAAGTACACCCCCAACTCCTTGGGTTGTTCTAGCATTGATTAAAGGTAGCCCCAACTACCATTTCAAGGACTGGTGTCCTCTTCTGTATTTGACCTCCCACGGTAAAAAATTCCGGTCTCAAATTTATGAGTACCAGCCTCAACCATATAAGGGTAATCTTGTGACTCCTTTACTGTTTTGGAGCCCGTGATCTCAACTGTAGTTGCTTACCACAACTACATCAGCTAATTTGCTAAGTCAAACACTCATCTGGATCACATCCTCAACTCTCTGAGGAAACCCTTATACTGTTCCCAAGATCCCAAAGTCGTTCCATCATTGGCCCTTTTCTATCCACCACCTTGCCTACAAGTTCACACGTGAACTGTAGTGGAGAGCCATGTCTTCCCGACTTGCTACTCCTCAAGGACAATCCCACTCCTAGGACCTTCCGATGCCAGCACTAGTGGTGATATACTTCAGCACCAATAAAAGTCAGACTAAGGAACAGCTTCGATACCAAGTTGTAAGCGACTAATTTTTCCATTTTACTTTAGTCACTTAACCGCACCTCCAACCACTTGGAGGAGTCTCATTCACAACCTCCATAAATCCCAGTTAGGACTTGGGGCATGCTAGCCCCAAGAATGGCATCCATGCCACTTAACCATTGCACTTGGTCCAAGTGCTCCACATGTCCGGTCCCATGACCGACACCCTAACGTACCACCAATATATCAGCCCGTTACGCTAAGGCCATGTCCCTTTACCTTGGTCACACCGGTGGTCTAACACCACCTGCATCACAGTCCCATCTTTCAAGGACTGGGCCATCCATCCATGAGTGATCATTCCAAATCCACTCATTAGCATCTTTGGGATGCCCGCAGACATGGGGAATAGCCTTCCCCAAAATCCCTTTTCCGGTCTTCACCAAGTCCCTTTCTGCCCATGGCCGTATTCGCCAACACTGCCACTAGATCGAGGCCCACAGGCCCGACCACTAAGTCCCACGGTCCTTTGGGACTTCCTCACCACTCGACTGTATACTTGGTCACTACACCAGAGGGCTACTCCTCTTCCTTTCCACAATCTAGGCTTTTGGGACAACATTTCGGAACACCGTGGCCCTACGCAGGCCTTATGGGTACTCTCCCCGCCTTCCGCCTTTGGGTGCTCTAGCCATGGGCTTAGAGCGAGGTTCCGTTGAGCCACACCTGGTATCCAAGTAGGTAGTGCCACCCACACTTGGACTGGGAGCATCGACCATTCGATCTTCTAGGGGAACTAGAGTCGGCTTTTGAACACTTCACCAAGCTACCCCGATTGTCAGTCCATATTCACTCTAGTCTTGGACTCCCCAGTGGTCAGTTCATCACCCAACACTGGGTATGGCCTTCCTGGGCCAAACTGGCCTTTCCTAGGCCAAACTGGCCCTTCCTGGCCAAACTGGCTCCACTGGGTTCCAATCCCCACACTCTCCCTACTATACTTTTGGAACCCCCCGCAGCCCCCCCTCCCTGGGGGATGATCGCTTTGGGCTTTCACCCAACTGCCTGTATTAGTATTCGGACTTGGACTCGGACTCGAACTCGGACTCGGACTCGGTCTCGGTCCTGGTTTCGGACTCGGGCTCGATCTCGTGTGAGATACAAAATCCCTAGGCCCCAAAGTGGAGCCGAAAGGGTGCCACGTGGTAGTGGCAGAAGCAAAAGCCAAACGAGCGTAACACGTTTGGACTAAAAGGCTCCGACTTAAGAGGTTGAGAGCGAGAGTGGAGCTCCCAACGGAGTGCTCAAGGAACGAGCATGAAGCGAGCAATAAGCGAGGCTCCAAAAAGGGACCCAAAAGGACCAACACATGACACGTGGAAGTGTCCGAGATGGAGTCCGAAGTGGAGCCCGAGATGGAGTCTGAGATGGAGTCCGAGATGGACCCGAGTGTGAGACACAAAATCCCTAGGCCTCAAAGTGGAGCCGGAAAGGATGCCATGTGGTAGTGGCCGAAGCGAAAGCCAAACAAGCATAACACATTTGGACTAAAAGCTCTGCCTTGGAAGGTCGAGAGCGAGAGTGGAACTCCCAACAAAGTGCTCGAGGAGCAAGCACAAGGCAACCAATAAGCAAGGCTCCAAAAACGGACCCAAAAAGGACCAACACATGACACGTGGAAGTGTCTGAGATGGAGTCCGAGGCGGACCTGAGTTGGAGTTCGAGAAGGACCCGAAGTGGAGTCCGAGATGGACCCGAAATGGAGTCCGATATAGAGTCCGAAGTGGAGTCCGAGATGGACCCGAAGTGGAGTCCGATATGGAGTCTGAGATGGACCCGATATGGAGTCCGATATGGAGTCCGATATGGAGTCTGAGATGGACCCGAAGTGGAGTCCGATATGGAGTCCGTGATGGAGTCCGAGATGGACCCGAAGTGGAGTCCGATATGGAGTCCGAGATGGAGTCCGAGATGGAGTCCGAGATGGACCCGAGATGGAGTCCGAGATGGACCCGAGATGAAGTCCGAGATGGAGTCCGAGATGGACCCGAGATGGAGTCCGAGATGGAACCGAGACTGAGGCCGAGACCGAGACCGAGTCCGAGTCCGAAATCGGGACCGAGACCGAGTCCGAGTCCAAGTCCGAATACTAATACAGGCAGTTGGGTGAAAGCCCAAAGCGATCGTCCCCCAAGGGGGGGGGGGGGGGGGGGGGCCTCCCGGGGTTTCCAAAAGTTTTTTAGGGAAAGTGTGGGGGTTGGACCCCCGTGGGGCCCGTTTCCCCCGGAAAGGCCCTTTTGGCCCCGGAAGGCCAAACCCCGGGTTGGGGGATGAACTGACCCCGGGGAAGTCCCAAACTAGAGGGAACCCGGCCCCCCCAGCGGGGTACCTTGGGGAAGTGTTCAAAAACCGGCTCTTGTTCCCCCCGGGAATCGACGGGCCAATGCTCCCCGTCCAAGGGGGGGGGGCCCCCCCTACTTGGAAACTAGGCGGGGGCCAAGGGAACCTTGCTCTAAGCCCATGGCTAAAGCACCCAAGGGCGGAAGGCAGGGAGAGTACCTAGGTGGCTCGCATAAGGCCACGGTGTTCCGAAATGTTGTCCCAAAGGCCCAGATTGTGGAAAGGAAGAGGAGTAGTCTTCTGGGGCAGTGACCAAGGACACAGTCGTGTGGTGAGGAAGTCCCAGAGGACCGTGGGACTTAGTGGTTGGGCCTGTGGGCCCGATCCAGTGGCAGTGTTGGCAAACATGGCCAGGGGCAGAAAGGGACTTAGTGGGGACTGACAGAGGGATATTGGGGAAGGCTATTCCCCTTGTCGGTGGGCATCCTAAGGATGCTAAGGAGTGGATCTGAGATGACCACTCATGGATGGTTTGCCTAGTCTTGGAGAGCCAAGACTGTGATGCAAGTGGTATTGGACTACTAGTGTGGCAAAGGTGATTGGGCATGGCCCTAGCGTAACAGGCTGCCATGTCAGTGGTACCTTTGGGTGTCGGTCATGGGATCGGACACGTGGAGCACTTGGACCAGGTGCAAGTGTTGAGTGGCATGATAGCCATTCTTGGGGCTGGCAAGTCCCAAGTCCTGAATTGGACTTATGGAGGTTGTGAATGAGACTCCTCCAAGTGGTCAGAGGTGTGGTTAAGTGACTAAAGTAAAATGGAGAATTTAGTCGCTTACAACTTGGTATCAGAGCTGTTCCTTAGTCTGACTTTTATTGGTGCTCAAGTATATCACCACTAGTGTTTGCATCAGAAGGTCCGAGGAGTGGGCCTATCTTTGAGGAGTAGCAGGTCGGGAAGACATGGCTCTCCATTACAGTTTACGTGTGAACTTGTAGGTGAAGTGGTGGATAGAAAAGGGCCAATAATGGAACGACTTTGGGATCTATGCTCTATTTCGTTAAAGTGGGATTTATTTAGTAAAATGGGACTAGGTACAAATTTTCAAGTATTTGAAAATGATGTGAAATTATATGTTTTTTGTCCAGGAGCTAGACATATCTGGGGCATGGTGACTAGCGCGGTGACTTTATGTCCAGACTGAGTCCATCTGGTTGTATAATAAATCTCATTGTCAAGGTGAACAAGCCGAATCTGAAGCTAAAGAAGAGCGATGGCATGCGCGCACACACTATTTGTTTGTTCATTGAGCGTGTGGTGAGCTTTCCAAGATGAACATCATTCCTATTAGCCAGACATATAACTTAATGGTGAGAACATTTAGATATTATTCAATGTTATCTTTTTCTAACGAATCTAATTGTGAAGGTGTAGCAAGAGGCATTGCTAGTCTGGAGAAGTCATTTAACTCATTTGACCCTTAGTGTATTTTCATGAAACTAAATAACATTCATATTATTAAGGAATTTCTCTAGTACCTTTTTTTTACGACATAGAGGCTTGCATTTCTTTCAAAGGTGATTTAGTAAAAGGCCTGAGGGCACATGCCATTCTATTTCTCAGACCGGTATTAAGATATACTAGTGCAAAGGGAAAAAAGGTATTTGGTGATCAAGTAAATGGCATGAGGGCACACGCCATTATAAGCCTAAGCGCTAGTGGACACCTCCTTTTTGGTACTCTCAGCGGTACTATCATCCTTCTCTGGGTCAGTTGTTTTGCTTTGGATTGTTGTCTCTGACGTTACTGGGGCGTTCTCGATAGTTGTTAATGTTGCCGTTTGTTCAGAAAAATGATCACCTGGAGTATAGTACGGGGAGTTTGGAAGACTTATATATTCTACATCTTCACCTATCTCCTTCTCCGTCTCCTTTTCTGCCTCACTTACAGATTTTGTGCTTGCCATGAGAACGCTCTTCACCCTAAAATATGGAGTTCGTTGTGTTATAAAAGGAAACCAACACACACGCTGCAAGGGAATGATGGTACATAAAGCACGTAAGCCCACAATATGGGTTTATGTGCCATTAATATGGGCCACACGCCATATTATTAGATTTATGCACGTGTGATTGGTAAATGCATATGTCACATCATCTTTGTTTTACCTCACACACTATATCAGGCCTAATGAACCATATCACATGTGCGCACATGCTATATATATGGAGAAGTATTATGCAAGGATAGAAATTCAATGCATGATTGTGGAGAGCAATGGCATGAAGCCACATGCTAAATAACATTTTAGAGAAAGAATTAAAATAAAAACATGCAAACAGTACTAAGTGGACCAAGACTTAGAAGTGCATAATTGAATGAGGTATTTCTAATAAATACTTCACTCACCTCATATAGGAATGGCTACCACTCTCAAATGGCGTATCGCCTCATGCCATCACCTCGCAATTTGTTATAACAATCCGATGAATTCATATTCGGCTTGTTCACCTTGAACTTTAAGTAAGATTTGCTAGAACAACTAAGAATTTATACTTGTTATTTGTATCATCTCACCTAGGAATGGCGTAAGGCCACATGCCATCACGCCTCCTCTGATTTAGATTCGGATTGTTCACCTTGAAATAAAATACATTAGAAACTTAGTAAAGGAATATTAATGAATCTCACCTTGAACCCGGGTTATGAATGCTCTTGCTGCATCTCTTGCATGGTCTGGCAAGGTGATGGTGGCACTCTGCTTCCGCATCCAACCATGCACAACATTATCCACCGATATGCTCATGCTGGGATCCCTTGGATTCAGCACCCATCTCTTTTCTAGGCAATCGTTCGTATATCTGGAACTTGGCTTGAACCACTCCACAGTTACATTGAAGGAGTTAGTTTCCGCGTCCTCCTCTGCATCAGTGATGCAGCGCCCCACCCATATCATTTGTTTTTTATTACTGGGTCTGACAAGCACGACCATTCCTTTGCAGACCTGTACTGGATTGAATGCTGAATCCAGCTTCTTGTTCCTTGGCCCACAATAGTGATCCTCAACATCGTTATCTATCACTGCATTTCCAAAGGACATTGTTCCGCTACTATCTGGTGCTCTGGGTTCTGGCCAAAAGGACTCTTCCAATTCTTCATATACAACCGGCCCATTTTGGATAGCAGATATAATCTTCTCCCAGTATTTGAGCAAAGGCTTGCACCTCTGAAAATAGGATTCTCCACCAAACACCAACCCCCTCTTCCAGAAGGCAATATGCTGTCTAATCCTGGCCACTATACTTTCCTGGTCTTTGAGTCCATCCGGGTGCATCGGCCGTGGGGAACCCTGAGGAATCATAGGTTCCCCAGTTATGGGATCTCTCTTGAAGAGTTCAATGCCGTCCACTGGCAGCCACACTGTGTCCCATTCTCTCATCTTGTACCTCATCACTGGAGCACCGTCACACATGCTGAAATGAAACTAAAGAGGCTTGGAGTGGCCAATCAGCGTTTCGGATCCGTCCCTGATGTAGCCTCTTACAAACCCCTTAAAGTCTAGAACCTCTGTCAGAAGTGCAGCTTCAACAGTGCCTTTGATGCAATTTTGGAATTCATCGTAGAGTTGTGGGAGGGTGAGGACATTGGATCGCCGGAGGGACTCTGCCAGGTGACTGAACATGGCATCGACGTCTTCATGAGTGTGCCCAACCATGAGAAAGCCAAGTGTAACCGTTTCAAATATGCCTTTGGCAACAAGCATCGCCAAGTACGCGAAGACGTACATGTTTTTGTTCTCACTGCCAGCATTGTCTGTTTGGAGCAGAAGATGGGGTGGAAGGCCACATCGGCCGCAAGAACTTCCTTGAGATTCTGCTTCGTTTGGATGAGGCTGTGCATTCACCGGGCGACCAGCCTCGTCGGAATGGCATGAGGCCTCACGTGATAACCCTACAATCTGACGGCCAACATATTCACTGGGATGGCATGGGGCCCCACGCGATACTACAAGCCTTTGCTCCTCCTCCAGCTGAACCCTGTATGGGGTTCGATCGACAAGGGCCTTATGCAAGGGTTGGCCGTTCAGCTCAGTCTGCGCACTTTGCAGAGACCTTAAGTGTTTTGCTAGGGACGCAATCATCATGTTTGCACCCCCGCCACCCCATAGAGGTACAAAGAAGTTCCCATAGTTCTGGGCACCATGCCCATGAGCGATTATGCCAAACAGAGACACAGGCAGCTGCATGGATGAAGAGATTGCCTTGGGGGCAGGATTGAGTCGAGGTAAGCACGTCTTTTTCTGGTCCATTTTGTCGTGGATGATGCAGAGGTAAGAGTCAGGTCTCTCCATGGAGAGAATCCTGTTATGATAATATGCAGTCCTGCAGCTTCTCTGCTCGATGTTGTGGTCGAGCTGCCTTCTAACCAACGTCTCTCGCTCTTGAGCGCTGCAAGAATTCTTCGACAAAGCCATTTTGATAGCAGTGCACTCGTCACACTTTGAAAAGCTGGAGTACTTTCCTATACTCACATCCCTGAACCTGTTGCTCCACAATCTACTAAATCTAGATTGGTTCAGCTTCCTGTAGCCATTACTCTGGAGTTCCCGATTCACATCTTCCAATATGGCCCCCTTGGTATAAATGGAAGGGAGAACTCGTTGGGTGTCTCGTGTTCCATCTTCCAAGAGGCGGGTTTTATGTGGTTGCTGCTCGCTACATGTCTCGACAAACCTCTTGAAGATTGCCTCTCCATATACAACATGACCCCTGGTTTTGTGCGTACCGTCGTTCCCATGGACTGCCTGTTGAACCCTTTGTTCCTCGAACTCAGTTTTGATTCTGTAGAATGTGGTTCGAGGGACTCCATAAATGATTCTCCATGCCTTCATGCAGACCAAACCCCTCTGGAAGACCATGCCCCCCACCTGATGTTCTGAAGCATCAACAGATGACGGTAATGCCTCATACACAAAATTGCGAGATGCCTTCCAGGACAATGTCTTGTATCTTGCTCTCTCCTCTTCAATAGCATCCCAATCAGCATGTTGACAGCACCTCCTCTTGCAACAAGCAACTGTCGAGACCATTCGAACCTCCATCGCCATTTTCTGCCTTTTCGGTTCGTTGCTCAGATCCCTTTGGCTGCGCTTTAGGAAGGTGTACTTTCTTTTCCCATGAAGAGATGTTCTGTCATCAGTTGTAGTGGTGTTTGATTGTGAATCCTTCACATTCTCAAACACTAAGTGCCTCAATTTCCACCGCACAATGCTTCCAATAGTCAGACTATTTTCTTCTGTGTCAACAACCTCTAAATCTTGATTAGCAACCGCATCTCTTGGACCGACAACTGTGGCTAAGCCCTCAGCTACCACCTCCCCCTCGGGGTTGTTTAGAAACACCTTTGCCTGAATCCATGTAGCACGGTTCTTAAGATCCACGGAGGGAACATGCGTCGCACTTGCGCTGTCCCCAACATCTGCTTTCTTCTGAAGATTTTTCAAGGCAACAACAACATTTACCCCGACGACCATCTCTCCTCGTTCAATAGCAACCACATTCCCATCGAAGACAGTCTCTACTGATACAGCAGCATTGCCTTCCCCAAGCCTTTGACAGTGTATAACAAAGTTCCGATCCATAGACACAAGGGTCCCTTTTGCAACTCTCTTCCCACCATTCAAAATGTAAACCTTTTCCCCAACCCTGAAGGCCATTCTGAAAGTGCAGAAAAGAAGTTAAAACCATACAAAAAATGATTGGAGAATAGCCTAAATCATAACATACCAAACAACCTCAATAGCATGAGGCCACATGCCATTATTCAAACATGTTATTGACACCCACGTGAAATTTCACATTCACAAAATTGGCATGAGGCCTCATGCCATCTTGATATACACACAGCTGCAGGCAAGTAAAAACATACATGACAATACGCTAGCCATGAAATTGCAAGGGCCCAAGATGGCATGTGGCCTCATGCCATTTCTAAATGTGGTCCTAAGCCATTCCATGGTGAACATACCAGGAAGCACAAGTGCCGAATATCAAGAGGAAGCGGTAGCCACACCAAAGACAGTGCCGCTCGCAACACCGCAACTACTCGTAGCGCCGCTCGCAACACCGCAACTGCTCGTAGCGCCGCTCGCACAAACTGCCACTCGCATAAACTGCCGCTCGCAATGGCGCTCGCAATGCCACAACCGCTCGTAGACGCATAAACCACAGCCCACAACGCCGCTTACACAAGCAGCGCTCACTGCGCTCAGCAGAACCAAGAACACGGCGCACAAAAATGATAGACCTAGGAATGAGTTTGAGAATTCAAAAATAACACACGCTTGAACATCACATCAAATCCTCTGACAAACCAGATCTTATGATTCCTCTGACAAATTTCAAACTGAGTAGCTTCTAGACTTTGCTGTCGGAGGTTGAACTTTGTCACATCATGTCCTTGCCTCGATCCAGCTGTGCCATGTCAGTGATTCGAACTTTGCCATGCCATGTCAGCGATCCGCGCCAAGATTATTTGCCGTGTAAAGGAATAATTATGCTGTGTGTGTACGTCCATTTATGGCAATATAAGGCCACACACCATTCAAAGAATAATGCTCGACATAAGGCCACACGCCATTCAAAGAATAATGCTAGTCGAGCATTTTTTGGTGCATTTTTGGGTTCAAAATTGCATGAGCCCACACGCTATAAAGTTTACTTGTACCAAAAATAGAAACAGCTTTATTTACTTGGGAATTTAAGTGGTTGAGGCATTTTTAAACTTACAAACACATGCCCTACTTACATTCCTTTGGTTGCTTAAAATTCAAAAATATTATAAACCTTTCTTTTTGCATTTTCAATGTTTTCAATTATGGTTTTTGATTTTCGTAGGACCAGCCTAGTAATCTATTTGCATCCCGTCATGTTTATAACTAGCTTTCGTTTGTCCCCTTCGCTAGCCTGAGATACATCTGCTCGGCATCTGCCTCTTACAGCATTTGCCCAGAAAGGGCATCTTTCTTCACGCAGCATTTGCCACATGTTTAGGGTTTAGGGTTTAGGGTTTAGCAATTCAGTAGCTTGATAAACATGCAAATACAGAACTTGATGTAAAATCCTTTGATATGTCACAATGCCCCTAGGACCATAAACACATTTCAATAAAGAGGGTCCTTTCATTTCATAACTCCTTACGTAGATCTTGGTGAAACCAGAGTTAGTGAAGTTAGTTTCTTGTGATCCCGCATCTGATTGTGATGTCCCTTTGCAGTATCGATGGAAAGGTCAATGCACACCAAACTGTAAAATCTTGGAGCAAAATAACGGTCGGATCTATGGCAAATTCCCCTGAAACATTGTAAGGCTCGTGTGGTCTCATGTGGTGTCCGATCGAGATGCTTCTTTGCAGGGTCATCAAGAAAGACATTGTATACCATTCTGTAAAATCTAGTTGCGATCTAACAGTTGGATCTCCAGAAAACTCAAAAAAATCTCGCGCGTGTCAGAATATCCTAGGAATATACTCCTATGTGCCCCTGAAAATGGCATGCGGCCCCACGCCATTCAAGAGATAACGCCAGATGACGCCGAGAATTTTTTGGTGCATTTTTTGGGTTCAAAATTGCATGAGCCCACACGCTATAAAGTTTATCTTTGCCAAATAGACAAAAGATTATCTGTGTCATGTGAGGTAGTTACAGTCCTTTGTGCTCGGCATCTACCTCTTGCAGCATTTGCACTGAAAGGGAATTTTTCTCCATTCAGCATTTGGCCCTGAAAATGGCATGTGCCCACACGCCATTCAAGGAATAACGCCACAGAACGCCTGGATTTTTGGGTTTAAAATGTTTAGGGTTTTTTGGGTTTTTTCAAAATATTTTGGGTCCAACGTTTTTTGGGTTTCTTTGGCTCAAAATTGCATGAGCCCACACGCTATAATATTGATTTGAGAGAAAAATAGAAACAGATAGAATTTCTTTATTTAGCTGAACATCTGCCATTTTTGGAAATACAAGATGCTTTGGAATATCCAATCATGCATGGTATAAATATAGCGAGGGTATTAAATGATATCCCAATCATGATCTTTCTTTTGGATTTCGCGTGCATGCAGTCCGAGGAATGATGACGTTGCGGATTTCTTTTGGATTTTGCGTGCTTGCATGCGCGCGGCAATCCAGAAATTAATGGTGGCGCCCAAGTCCGAGGAATGATGACGTGGTGGGATTACCAACCGTTGTGACATTTCGCGCGTGTGAGGTTAGGTTTTGCATTTTGCTTTGTACTCGCGCTTGCACACTCGCGCTCGCGCGAGTGTGATGCTCCCACTCGCGATCACGCTCACTTCTCTACAGGTTTCTCGTGTGCATCGGTGTCCACTCGCGCTCGCATCGCGCTCGTGTGCATCGGCGTCCACTTCAAGACACACCCAGTTTGTAACTTCGCCGCCAACTCCGCCGCCAACTCCGCCGCCCACTCCGCCACCCACACGCAGCCCACTTGGCGTCCCGGGAGATTTCAGCACCACTCTCCAACTGTAAGTGGCAGAGTAGCCTTGCTGCTACGATCCGCTGCACACACAGTGCACATTCGCCAGCGAGTCCGGCCTCGATTGTCACGCCTCCATTCGGCTTCAAATGGTAAGTCTTTTAGGCCAAGTAGAAAATGGCATGAGGCCACATGCCATTCAGTAGCAACATTGGCATGCACCGATTGGGCTCTCGAGTGCAGTCCGGTTACAGATGGCGTGTAGCCTCACGCCATCATAGGATGCAGCCTCAAGACATCTGATGTAGTGGTGAATGGCGTGTGGCCTCACGTTATTTCCAGCTGCTAGCTTTTCATCTGTCAGCTCTAATTGTTGTGCATTTTTGAACAGGCGAGGAATTGCGTTCTTCTTCCAGCCACTGTCAATGTGGATGTAGAGAAGGGGGAGGAGCTCACCAGTTGGACTTTCGGGATGGAAGGCGAGGATCTGAGGCTGTACAACACAGATGGTGGGAGAAAAGAATGCATGGGGATCCTCATCCAAGTGACAGACACTCCATGCAGTTCCATGCAAGAATATGGACTGGCACTTGTGGTAGAGACAGCATCCGCCTTCAAGTCCACCTTGCACATCCTAGCGGCTTCCCGGAGGGGGGCAGCGGCTATGAGGAATTCCTAGAGGGAGCTAGAGAGAGGTTGTCCAGGAGGCCCACAATTTCAAAGACGTTGCGGGTCTATGAAGATCACATGGAATCCACGGACCTCACCTACGGCGATGTTCAAAAACTATATTCCAACATTGAGCCGTTGAGAGTGCCTCCAGTTTGCGAAGCGAAGGGGAAGGGGGTTGATCTGGAAACTACCCCGAAGCAGAAAAGGGTGGTCAAGCTCAAGCCGACGTCTGACTCTGCTGCTCCAAAAAAGAAGCTACTCGGTGATGCCATTGCCTCGGGTTCGAACACTACACCCACCAAAAAGAAGAGCCGCAAAGAGCAGAAAGAGCAAAGCCCTAGGCCCCAAAGTGGAGCCGGAAGGGCGCCACATGGTAGTGGCCGAAGCGAGAGCCAAACAAGCGTAACACGTTTGGACCAAAAGCTCCGACTTGAAAAGTCAAGAGCGGGAGTGGAACTCCCAACGAAGTGCTCGAGGAACGAGCACGAAGCGAGCAAAAGGCGAGGCTCCAAAAAGGGACCCAAAAGGACCAACACATGACACGTGGGAGTGTCCGAGATGGACTCGAGTTGGAGTCCGAAGTGGAGTCCGAGATGGACCCGAGTTGGAGTCCGAGATGGACCCGAGATGGACCCGAGTTGGAGTCCGAAGGGGAGTCCGAGATGGACCCGAGTTGGAATCCGAAGTGGAGTTCGAGATGGACCCGAGTTGGAGTCCGAAGTGGAGTCCGAGATGGACCCGAGTTGGAGTCCGAAGTGGAGTCCGAGATGGACCCGAGATGGAGTCCGAGATGGAGTCCGAGATGGAGTCCGAGGTGGACCCGAGATGGACCCGAAATGGAGTCCGAGATGGAGTCCGAGATGGACCCGAGATGGAGTCCGAGATGGAGTCCGAGATGGACCCGAGATGGACCCGAGATGGAGTCCGAGATGGAGTACGAGATGGACCCGAGATGGAGTCCGAGATGGAGTCCGAGATGGAGTCCGAAGTCGAGACCGAGACCGGGACCGAGACCGAGACCAAGACCGAGACCGAGATCAGGACCGAGACCGAGGCCGAGGCCGAGGCCGAGACCGAGCCCGAGCCCGAGACCGAGCCCGAATCCGAGTCCGAGTCCGAGTCCGAGTCCAAGTCCGAGTCCGGAGCCTGAGAGGGTGAAAGCCCAAAGCGTTCGTCTCCCAGACCCTGGGGGGTTTGGTGAGCTCCAAAAGTATAGTAGGGGGAGGACTGCATTAGCACTGCAATGTGCTAATGAGTTTGTTTTTAGTAGCACGGGAGGATACCATCTCAATCAAAGGGAGATATTTGGACATGCATATGGATCTGCCAGTGGACTCTACTTGCCTGCAAGAGTCATCAGAGTTGGTGGAGGCTACTATCCATATCAACGCCAAGCAAGCTGACCACGCTCCACTTGATGCTGCCCATACCACTGAGTCAATCTTGTCCACGTATCCAACTGACGGTGACCAGGCGCCATTGGACTCGCATGAGGCCGCCCCAGCCGCCGAGCCGGTCGTATCCTCATTTCCAACGTGTGCCCAATCGTCTGACTACGCGCCGTTGGAACCTCCCTACACCGCTCTTGCTGCCTGTTCGGTCATGTCCACTTTGCCAACGGAGGCACCAGCTGAAATGGTGTGTGATCACACGCCATCGGAACCACCCCATGCCACTGTTGAGCCAGTTGTACCAGAGTCTACAGCTGAAATGGCATGTGCCCACACGCCATCAGATGCGATTGACCCCACATTGCAGAGGAGAGTATTTCCGCCCTTCACATTTCCTCGACCAAAACCCTCTCAATGACCATCGGGAGCACCATTCGCTAATATTGTAAATGGTAAAATTGACTTGTACCATTTTTTATGCTGACGCATTTCATTTCAGAGTCACGGCGAAGGTACTGTATCGTTTTTGATCTGAACGGTGTCCTTTTCTCCCATGAGCGTGGCTCGTCCTCAAATGTCACTGCACCCTCCAAAGCCTGCGGTCGCAAGTTGGTCAAAAGAGACAGATTCACATTAATCACACTGGAGAAACTGCGGGATCTAATAATGACCATGCGACACTTAAAACAGAGGGCCGGGTTCAATTTGCAATTGGGAGTTTGGACATCCATGATGCGCCACAATGCATTAACGTTGCTACAGATGATGCACGATCAGACGCGAGTAATATTACCATTTGACTTTCTCCTAACGCAGGAGGATTGCTTGACTATGGTCCATGTGAGGGGTAGCAAGCCCATCTTCGTCAAGGCAGAGGCTGTAGTGATGAACCGGACTGCTAGGTCAAGTGAAATCCTCATCATCGATGACTCGCCGATTAAAACTGCAGCGAACACGCACACATATGTAGTGCACCCCATCTCTTACAGTATGGAAACTAGGGAGAAGAAACCGTATGTTCTGGGGGACCTTGCAAAACGGCTTGAAGCGATGGTGATAGAGAACCGGCCAGTCTAGGAGGTGGTTGCAGAAATCAACCAAATGGCAGATGGAACAGTATATCAGAAGCCATTTGATCGGACAGACACCAGTCATCATTTATGGCATGTATATTGTCTAGCCAAGCACTATCCGCATCTCCATAATCTGCTCAACCGGATGGGTTCTTCGACCACTGAACATGAGCGTGGACGTATTAGAGAAGAGATGGCATTACTATTGGGTTTAAATCCTGATAGTGTGGAGAGTGATGAAATTCTAAGATTATTGTATAGGCGTTGGAGGCAAAAAATAACAGTCTGAGATGGCATGTATTTATTTAAAAATGTAACTTATTATGGCATGGGGTTCCATGCCATTGTATTAATATTAAAAGACAATTCTTTGAGAGGATTTGCATTATACTAGAAGTGTTACAGCATGTTATTGGAAGTCTACGAAGTTGTTTTATTAATAAGGGGAAAGTAAAGATTGAATGGGGACTTGGGCTCCACCTAGACTCGGAGCAACTGAGCCAATATTAAAAGGATGGAAAGAAATTGGACGACGATGACAAGGAGAAGAGAGAGGTGAAGCAGTGGCAAGGGGAGGAGAAGTGATTGAGTAGACATTTCCTTGTTTAAAATAAAATGGCATGTGCCTCAATGCAGTTGAATTTTGTTATATTTATATACTATATAAAGGTTTGGAAACCTTATTTTACAAGTGGGATAATGACAATTCCCACTTTAACGAAATAGAGCTTATCTTGGGAACAGTATAAGGGTTTCCTTAGAGAGTTGAGGATGTGATCCAAATGAGCGTTTGATGCAGCAAACGAGCTAATATAGTTGTGGTAAACAACTATAGTTGGGATCACGGGAAAGATGCAGACTCCAAAACAATAAAGGTGTCACAAGATTACCCTTATATGGTTGAGGCTGGTACTCATAACTTTGAGAACGGAATTGTTGACCGTGGGAGGTCAAATACAGAAGAGGACACCAGTCCTTGAAATGGTAGCCGGGGCTACCTCTAATGAATGCTGGAACAACCCAAGGAGTTGGGGGTGTACTTAAAAATGAGTTGCTATTCTCATCATATAGACAAGTAGTCCTAAGGGGCAAAGGTTAGCCCCAAGAAAATCATCAAGTGTCAGAGTAACACTTGCAAAGATTGTCCTTCTGAGTAGGACATGAATACAAGAAGTTGTATTCCAGTGAGTTGGCACCTCTAAGACTGAGACCTCACAGGTTGTTAGATTAGCAAAGTCCAAAATGCTGGATGACTCAAGCGGAGTTAGGGAATGGTCGTAAGGGATTGGTTGGAGCATTTGGACTGAGGTGTATAGTGCCCCATGAGGTATGGGGAGGATCATAAGATCCAAGTATGAGAACAGTAGGTATCTCATTGATGGCAGAATGTGCCATACTAAAGTTGTGAGAAAGATGTTCCCAGAAGAAAGCGCGTAGGGCCACGGTGTTCCGAAATGCTGTCCCAAAGGCCCAGACTGTGGAAAGAAAGAGGAGTAGCCCTCTAGTGTAGTGACCAAGGATATAGTCGAGTGGTGAGGAAGTCCCAGAGGACCATGGGACTTAGTGGTTGGGCCTGTGGGCCTCGATCCAATGGCAGTGTTGGCGAACGCGGCCATGGGCAGAAAGGGACTTGGTGAAGACCGGAAGAGAGATAGGGGAAGGCTAATCCCCATGTCTGTGGGCCTCCTAAGGATGCTAAGGAGTGGATCTAGGATGATCACTCGTGGATGGATGGCCCAGTCTTTGAGTGACGGGACTGGGATGCAAGTGGTGTCAGACCATCGTTGTGACCAAGGTGAATGGACATGGCCTTAGCGTAACAGGCTGGTATGTTGGTGGTACCTTGGGGTGTTGGTCATGGGATCGGACACGTGGAGCACTTGGACCAAGTGCATAGGTTGAGTGGCAGGGATGCCATTCTCGAGGCTAGTAAGCTCAAGTCCAAAATAGGACTTACGGTGGTTGTGAGTGAGACTCCTCCAAGTGGTCGGAGGTGTGGTTAAGTGACTAAAGTAAAATGGAAAAATTAATCGCTTACATCTCGGTCTCGATCTCAGTCTCAGTCTCGGTCTCGGGTCCATCTCGGACTACATCTCGGATCCACCTCGGACTCCATCTCGGACTCCTCCACGTGTCATGTGTTGGTCCTTTTTGGGTCCCTTTTTGGAGCCTTGCTTATTGGTTGCTTCGTGCTCGCTCCTCGAGCACTTTGTTGGGAGTTCCACTCCCGCTCTTGACCTTCCAAGTTGGAGCTTTTAGTCCAAACGTGTTATGCTCGTTGGCTTTCGCTTTGGCCACTACCCCGTGGCACCCTTTCTGGCTCCACTTTGGGGCCTAGGGATTTTGTGTCTCACACTCCCATGTAGGGCTCCATCTCAGACTCCATCTCAAACACCATCTTGGGTCCATCTTGGACTCCATCTCGGACTCTATCTCGAGTCCATCTTGGACTCCATCTCGGACTCCATCTTAGGTCCATCTCGGGTCTATCTCGGACTCCATCTCGTGTCCATCTCGGACTCCATCTCGGACTCCATGTCAGACACCATCTCAGGTCCATCTCGGGTCAATCTCAGACTCCATCTCGGGTCCATCTCGGACTCCATCTCGGGTCCATCTCAGACTCCATTGCGGGTCCATCTCGGACTCCATCTTTGTTCCTCTTGTGTCCCTTTTCTAGAGACTCACTTATTGCTCACTTCGTACTTGTTCCTCGAGCACTTAGTTGGGAGTTCCACTCCCACTCTTGACCTTTCAAGTTAGAGCTTTTGGTCCAAACGTGTTACGCTCGTTTGGCCTTCACCTTGGCCACTTCCACGTGGCACTCTTCCGGCTCCACTTTGGGTTTTAGGGATTTTGTGTTTCACAACTTCACCACCCATAGACGAAGTTCGATGTCCTCATCGAACAAACTATTTTAAACTATTTTATAAAGTAATACCAACATGTATTACCCTTTCCATTCTTGTCACCTCACCAATATTTGTCAATGGTTTCATACCGAAGGCTCCCCATGCCTTGCCCATCCTCTAAGGAGGATAGTCTCTCCAACTTAAAGACTAATTAGACCACTTGTGGTGGTTGTCTCCTTTTATTGGTTTAGTTCTTGCTAAACCTGTTAGACACACAGTCTCTATCTCAATCCCACTACTTTTTTTCGAGTAGTCTCAGTTTCCATCGATATAACCTTTGCATTTTGGAACTTTTACTTTTGACTCTTTGAAGTCAATTTCCTAAGTGTGTCCGACACTTTGCATGGCATATATTGTGCAACTCCACTTCCCCATCCTAAGAAGTTCTCTACTTAAGAGCACCATCATCCTCTTTTCTATTTCGTGCTTTCTTAGGCACTAAGTTTCAGTTATTATAATTTGTGCTAGGGCTGTATTATTTGGCTACTTTACCGCTCCCTTCCTTAGAGCTTCCACTTTCGCTAAATTGGAGCAATTGGGAATCCATCCTTGGAAACACATTGCCATTCCTACAATTCGTTAGCCCCCAACACATTAGTGTTCTTGGCCTTACTTTGCCTTTGGGATTCTTTCCCATGGTTCCCATGGCTTTTTTCTTAGCCATTAGTCTTTTGCTCCTATCTTTTGATAGTTGCATCCAACAACATAGAATTGCTACCTCCATTCTTGAGGTATCCTTTCGATTCTATAGCAAAGACTTTGCTTGCCAAGTCCAGAGGGCATTTACCCTTAGTATGTTTCTTTATCATTTTCTGCTATGGCTTTATTTATAGCTCAATTTAGTGACCCTCCCATGGGTCTCTTATAAAGACTACTTTCCTTGGACTCACTATGCCATCCCATGGACACAGCTTATTTCTCTTAGGTGCTCTTCCCACTTAGTCATCTTGACCAAGCCACACCATTATAAATAGTTCAAATCAACACTTTGAACCAGGAACTTCATTCCTTAGCCAACCAAAGACCTTGTCCTTATTTAGCCACAAGATCACCTAGTGATCTCACCTTGCCACCTTAACAGAGTTGCCAAGAGGTACTTGGTCTTCTAGACCTTCAAGTTGTTGACCATGACCCTAGGGGTAACCCCCATACTTGGCGGTGCACCCAAGCCAGACCTTACGGCCAAAGGTCCATAGCAATTGAGATTAGGGATCCCAATCTCACTCACCACATCCTTGGTGCCACTTGCACCAAAGCGTTCAAGTTAGATATGCCGAGCTTTCACATTGAGCAATCTAAATGTGCATCACGACTCCAAGGCATCCCTCGCTTGGCGGTGTGCCTAAACCAATCTCCTCATTAAGAGTCCATAACCACCAAAAAATGAGTGTCCTCATATTCCAAACTATCACCACACCCTAATGATTTGGGACTCGAACCCAAGCACTAAAGGGTCGGGACTCGAACCCAACCTCTGTATATGCATCTACGGACGGCATCGCCTAGGATGCCTAGTGTGACTCCCTATACCGATGCACCAACTTATATTTAAAGCGTGCTATAAATCACAGCTTAGGAACCTAGTTCCTCTGCACTACCAAGTCCTCTCACTTGACAAGTCTGTGATCATGCATGGACTCCTCCATGCTTGGCCTTATGGGCCACCCCTTTTGAAGTTGGCACATTCAACTAAAGGATTTGTTCCCTTGACTTGCCAATCTCACTTAGCAAGTCATCCGACCAACCTAACATGGTTTCATGCACAAGCGTGAAAGTCCTCGACCATCAACTTTCATTCAAAGCCATCCCTTTGAGCACTTGGGAATGGCTTCCCCAACCTTGATAGTATTGTGTTATGGCAAGCTTCAAAGCCATGCTTCTGCTGCACTACTTTGATTTTGCGCATTCTATAAAACATTTACATTTGGCTTTCTAGGTACTAAGGTATCTAGAATTGTCTTTGGGAACCTTTGAAGGAACTCTGTCCTTTAGCTTGCTAAGGCCTCTCCTTTCGCAAGCTTCTTAATTGCCATATGGTATAACATGGACAATTCCATGCTTTAGACTCTTTATAGTATCATGGTTGCTAATAACAACATGCTTGAGCACCCACTTGATTCTCCACTCCCAACTAGCATAACCACCCTTGGTTATGCAATTTGATTCCTATAGTTTGGTTCTATCCCTCTACTACTTGCTTTTGGCCTCACACCTTTCCTTCGGTTATTCTCCTCCAGACTAGGAGGATAGCTTTGCACTTTTTACTATGCCGTAACAAGTATTCTTAAGAATGAACCTACCCGATACCCTAGGGAGTGGTTCCTCAATTCGGGTATGCTCAACTTATAATCCCACATACTAGGATTAATGTTGCTACTTATGGGCTTTTATATGTCCATCACTAGCCTTGCCAAAATTCCATTTTAACTTTGTCCAATTCAGGTAGATAGTCTTCTCCTATCTTCGCAATCTTTGACATTTGGATAGCACCTTCTATCCATCATTTGCTAGGGACTTAGTCCCTTAGGGTTTATCTATTACCCTTGCAACACTAAACACCACCTCCTAGTGTTATAGAGTGTTTGGGTGTCCCAATGATGGCCTCCTTGACAATGAGCATTTCTTTTTTTGACATTGACTCACTATATCGCAACATAAACAATTTATCCCCTGTAAGGGTATATCTAACTTCCTTATGCCATTAAAAAGTCTTGGGTAACTACCTTCTACCCATTTTGACCAATTATTTTGCACTTCTTGCTTAGTTGCCCCATAGTTGTTAAGTCTTACAACTCATTGCTTAGTGCTTCCACACTTCCATCATTATCTGGGTCACCACACTCCAACTGTATGCCTTCCAGCTTAGGTTATGCCATTCCTATTTCCATTGGGATTCCCTTAGCAAAGGGTTCTCATGAACCTATCAACATAACCTCAAGGTATCACACCTTGGCACATTTGGTGTCTCCACACCATCGGCTCCATGAGTCTACGTTTATGACACTTTGCACTTGTGTCTAGGTTTTTGCCTAGACCAACCCAGTCGTTTCTCATGCCAACTATCCGTTAACACTACACCATAGTGTTCGCACACAACTCTGCACCAAAGTTGCTTCTTTTGGTAACACTTTTCCCACGACTTTAGTATAACATATTCTGCCACCTATGAGATACCCACTATTCTCATATTTGGATCTTATGATCCTCCCCATCTTCCGTGGGGCACAACACACCTCAGTCCAAATGCTTCCATCAGTCCTTTAGGACCATTCCTTGACTCTACTTAAGTCATTCAACCTTTTTGGACCTCACTAATCGACGACGTATAAGGTCCCATTTTGAGGTGCCAGCTTGTTAGAATACAGCTTCTTGTATTCATGTCCTACCTATAAGGACCACGCATGCAAATATTACTCTGACACTTGATTATTTTCCGTTCCCTATGGGTTGCCTTTGCCCCTTAGGACTATCCATCCATATGATGAGAATACCGACTCATCCTTGAGCACACCCCCAACTCCTTGGGTTTGGTCCAGCATTTATAAAAGGTAGCCCTAGTTACTATTTCAAGGACTTGTGTCCTCGTCCGTATTTGACCCCTCTCATAGTCATTAATTCCGGTCTCAAATTCATGAGCACCAACCTTAACTATATGAGGATAATCTTGTGACTCCTTTATTGTTTTGGAGTCTTTATCTTTTCTATGATCCCAACTATAGTTGTTTACCACAACTATATTAATTAGTTTGCTAAGTCAAACGTTCATCTAGATCATATCCTCAGCTCACTGAGGAAACCTTATATTGTTCCCAAGATCCCAAAGATGTTCCATCATTGGCCCTTTTCTATCCACTACCTCACCTACAAGTTCACACATGAACTATAGTGGAGAGCCATGTCTTCCCGACCTGCTACTCCTCAAGGATAGGCCCACTCCTAGGACCTTCCAAGGCCGTGGTGATATACTTCAGCACCAATAAAAGTCAGACTAAGGAACAGCTCCGATACCAAGTTGTAAGCGACTAAATTTTCCATTCTACTTTAGTCACTTAACCACACCTCCGACCACTTGGAGGAGTCTCACTCACAACCTCTATAAGTCTTATTTTGGACTTAGGGACTTGCTAGCCCCAAGAATGGCATCCATGCCACTTAACCATTGCACTTGGTTCAAGTGCTCCACGTGTTTGATCCCATGACCGACATCCCAAGGTACCACCAACCTATCAGCCTGCTACACTAAGGCTATGCCCATTTACCTTGGTCACACCGGTGGTCTAACACCACCTACATCACAGTCCCATCTCTCAAAGCTTGTGCCATTCGTCCACGAGTGATCATCCCAAATCCACTCTTTAGCATCCTTAGGATGCCCGCAGGCATGGGGAATAGACTTCCCCAATATCCCTTTTCCAGTCCCCAACAAGTCCCTTTCTGCCTATGGCCGTGTTTGCCAACATTGCCATTAGATCGAGGCCCACAGGCCTGACCACTAAGTCCTACAGTCCTCTGGGACTTCCTCGCCACACGACTGTATCTTTGGTCACTACACCAAAGGATTACCTTTCTTCCTTTTCACAATCTGGGCCTTTGGGAAGTTCTGTTGAGCTATGCCAGGTATCCAAGTAGGTAGTGCCACCCACACTTGGACTAGGAGCATCAACCATTTGATCTCCTGGAGCAATTAGAGCCGACTCTTGAACACTTCACCAAGTTACCCCACTTATCAGTCCATATTCACTCTAACTTTGGACTTCCCAGTGGTTATCCTATCACCCAACACCTGGGTACAGCCTTCCTAGGACAAACTGGCCTTTCCTGGCCAAACTAGCTCCATTGGAGTCCTCCCCCTACTACACTTTTGGAGCTCACCAAACCCCCCAGAGTCTGGGAGATGAATGCTTTGGGCTTTCACCCCCTCAGACTCAAACTTAGACTCGGACTCAGACTCGGACTCAGACTTGGACTTGGGCTCGGGCTCGGGCTCGGTCTAGGGCTCAGTCTCAGGCTCGGGCTTGGTCTCAGTCTCGGTCTTGGTCCCAGTCTCGGTCTTGGTCTCAGTCCTGGTCTCGGTCTCGATCTCGATCTTGACTTCAGACTCCATCTCGGGCCCTTCTCGGACTCCATCTTGGATTCCATCTCGGACTCCATCTTGGACTCCATCTCGGGTCCATCTCAGGCTCCATCTCAGACTCCATCTTAGGTCCATCTCGGACTCCATCTCGGGTCCATATCGGGTTGATATCGGACTCCATCTCGAGTCCATCTCGGACTCCATTGTGGGTCCATCTCGGACTCCATCTCGGGTCCTCTTGTGTCCCTTTTCTAGAGACTCCTTTATCGCTCACTTCGTGCTTGTTTCTCGAGCACTTCGTTGAGAGTTCCACTCCTGCTCTGGACATTTCAAGTCGGAGCTTTTAGTCCAAACATGTTACACTTGTTTGGCCTTCACCTCGGCCACTTCCATGTGGCACCCTTCCGGCTCCAATTTGGGGGCTAGGGATTTTGTCTCACACACACCTCTGACCATTTGGAGGAGTCTTCCTCACAACCTCCATAAATACTATTCTGAACTTGAGGCTTGCTAACCCCGAGAATGGCATTCATGCTACTCAACCTTTGATTGCTCCATGTGTCTGATCCCATAATTGACACTCAAAGGTACCATGATATATCATTCTGTTACACTAAGGCCATGCCCATTCGCATTTGTCACACTGATGATCCAACACCACCTATATCACTGTCTTGTCTCTCAAAGATTGGGCCATCTGTCTATGAGTGATCATCCCAAATCCACTCCTTAGCATCCTTAGGATGGCCACAGACATGGGGAATGGCTTTCCTCAATATCCCTTTTTCAGTCCCCACCAAGTCCCTTTCTATCTATGGCCTTGTTTGCCAACATTGCCACTATATCAAGGCCTACAGGCCCAACCACTAAGTCCCACTTTCCTCTAGGACTTCCTCACTATGTGACCACATCCTTAGTCACCACACAAATGGCCTGCCCCTTTTCCTTTCCACAGTCTGGGACTTTGGGATGACATTTCAAAACATCATGGTTCTACGCGAGCCTTGTGGGTACTCTTCCCACAATCTGCTTTTATGTTCCCTGGCTAGGTGGCTAAAATGAGGTTCCAATGAGCTATGCCAAGTATCCAAGTAGGTAGTGCCACCCACACTTGTATTGGGAGCATCAACCATTTGATCTCCTAGGGGAGCTAGAGCTGGCTGTCCCCTACCCCCCTAGGGGATGATTGCTTTGGGCTTTCACCCAACGACCTATATTAGTATTCAGACTCAAACTCAAACTCAAACTTAGACTCAGTCTCGGACTTAGTCTCGGTCTCTGTCTCAGTCTTGGTCTTTGTCTCCCTTTCAAACTCCATCTCAGAGTCTATCTCAGGTTCATCTTAGACTCCATCTCATGTCCATCTTAGACTCCATCTTGGACTCCATCTCGGGTTCATCTCGGACTCTATCTCGGACTCCATCTTGGATTTATCTCAGACTCCATCTCGGTTCCATCTCAGACTCTATCTCAAGTCCATCTCAGACTCCATCTTCGGTCTATCTCGGCCTCCATCTCAAACTCCATCTTGGGTCCATCTCAAACTCGATCTCGGTTCCATCTCGAACTCCATCTCAGACTTCATCTTAGGTCCATCTCAGACTTCATCTTGAACTCCACGTGTCATGTCTTGGTCCTTTTGCGTCTCTTTTCTAAAGACTCACTCATTGCTCGCTTCATGCTCATTTCTTGAGCCCTTTGTGGGGAGTTCCACTCCCGCTCTCGACTTTTTGAGTCGGAGATTTTAGTTTAAATGTGTTATGCTCATTTGGCTTTTGCCTCAACCTATACCACATGGCACTCTTTTGGCTCCACTTTGGGGCTTAAGGATTTTATGTTTCACACCTATGTCTTTGGGCATTCTAATGATGCTAACGTGGTGTTGTAGGATGACCACTTATGGATGGATGGTTCAGTCTTTAAGAGATGGGACTATGGTATAGGTAGTCTTGGACTACCAATGAGACAAAGGTGAATGGACAACAGGCTGATAGGTTAGTGGTACCTTTAAGTGTCGGTCATGGGAACGGACACATGGAGCACTTGGACCAAATGCAAAAGTTGAGTGGCATAGAGGCCATTCAATGAACTAGCAAGTTCCTAAGTCAGGAATAAGATTTATAGAGTTGGTGAGTGAAACTCCCTTAAGGGGTCAAATGTGCAATTAAGTGACTAAAGTAGAATGAAAAAATTACTCCATTACACTAACCTCTAGAAATACAAGGTGTGTATTCTTTTTATATTTTCCTTAGCTTTGTGCTTTGTAAAATAAAAGGGTTGATTGAATGAAGCTCAAGAACTGGAGGACACTAATGATCTTCCTTTTAAATATTCTGATTTGTATGTTTAATATGTCTCTGTTGGTAGATAAACTTTATATGTTCATTTCCATCTTTTTTTCTTTCATATAGCACTATCTTTCACTTTTTTTTACAGTACCATTCTAGAAGGTGATGGAGAATTAGGCAATTCAAGGAACATGCTGGGCATGCGAAATTTTTAGGCACCAGATCAGGATAATAAGATAAAGAAAGGGCCTTACAATCAAGTGATCACCCCTTTAGTTAGTTGGTTTAGGGTGTAAGAGATAGGATCTTAACATTGGTATCAGAGCCCAGTTCAATTCTCATGGTTGACGAGTGGGGTAGGAATATTCTAAAGGCATATATTATGATCCGGTGCAAAAAGACCAAGATCTAGTTGGCCTTGATTATGCTACACCACCTCTTGAGGTTCCTCACCACGCAACCACCCCCGAGCTACCTCAAAAGCTCCACTGCACTGCCACTCTACTATGACCTCTAGGGTAGGTTAAGTCTTTTACTCTAACATGCCTTAATATACCCTTGAGCCTCCCTTTGACTGATGTTGACTACATGGTTAAAGCTGGCATCTAACAATTCTTCCCCCCCAACAAAGTCCTTGTCCCAAGGACAAGTTGTACCGATGATCACCCTTTCTAGGGAACTTTGCTCAAGCTCCTGGTCCATCTTCCACAACTGCATACATCAAGGAGGCATTGGGCCCGTCACTCCAAGATAGTACACCTTTCAACTTTCTAACATAAAATACCAAAGAATTTTCACCTCAACTGGCAGCCATGCCTGTCCGTAAAGGCATCAAGGTGTTCCACCACTCACTTGACGGAACGATCACTCGCACAAAGACGACATCACCCACCTTATATTCCTAGAATTGGTTATGCTCATTAGCAAAATTCTCTGCTCTATCCTAAGCTACCTACAAATTTCATTTGCACACCACCAGAATCTCATCAAGTTCTGTGGCCAATTCAGTCACCTCTGAATCAAGCTTATTGTAAGCCACAAATTTTTCCTTTCCAATTTGCCAACTTACCTCATCTATCTGTCCAACACTGCCTTGGCTTTTGCTAAGTTCCTTCACCAAGGTTCCCGCCTATGGTACCTACTTGGTCCTACTTGGTTTCAACTACTCACTGCATGAGCAACGGAGCGTTAGCCATCCATCCATGGATTCCCAAATCTCTCCCAATCCCCTCCCCGGGTTAGACTAGACTTAAGGTTCGGCTACACTCCCCACAGGCACAAGTAGCTAAGCACACCAAACCTCCAGGTTCCTAACACCCCTTGGTACCACAAGACTTGACCATGGGACCCTCTAAATCCCAAGTCTTGGGTGCAACACTTGCTTCGGGATGCTGGGGCGAAACACTATGGCCTAACGGCCTGGTATGGGTACCTCTACCCCCCCACTTCCATCCCGAAGGAAGGGTGAGGACCAATGAGCCGCATGGTACTCAAGTGGGGCACCACTCCACATGAGCCAGGAGCACCGTAGTCAATTTCCTTTTCGGGAGTGGGAGCTGCTCTTGAGCACTTCCTGGGGTGGCCCCTCCGGCACCACCCAAGTCCCTGCTCATTCCCACCCAAGGCCCCTCGGCCCCAGTCTCAACCTTAAGTCAGTTTGGAAGCACCACTAGAGAGTTTCTTCAAGACTGGTTCCTAGACCTCACTATCCCTACTATACTTTTGGAACCCCCTGCAGCCCCTCCCTCCCCGGGAGACGCACGCTTTGGGCTTTCACCCCTTGACCCATATTAGTACTTGGACTCGGTCTCGGACTTGATCTCGAACTCGATCTCGGACCCGACTTCGGACTCAGTCTCGGACTCGATCTCGGACTCGATCTCGGACCCGATCTTGGACTCAACTTCGGACTTGACCTCGGACTCGGTCTCGGACCTGATTTGGATCTCGGACTCTGTCTCGAACTCGGTCTTGAACTCGGTCTTTGATTCGGCCTCGGACTCGATCCCGGACTCTATCTCGAACTCGGTCTTAGAGTCGGTCTTGGACTCGATCTTTGACTCAGTCCCATCCGATGAACTCTTTGTCATTTTGGTCATGCTTTCAGGAATCTTTTAGCCTACGACACCTTGGAGAGTTGGTTCCTTAGAACTCCACCACCCATAGAAGAAGTTCGATGCCCACATTGAATGTCTCTTTTTTATCCTATGACTTGTTGACCATGTCTCCAAGGGCATCCCCCCACTTAGCGGTGTGCCTAAGTTAGCCTCCCCGGCCAAAAGCCCATGACAACGGAATATAGGTGTCCCTATACTCCTCACCTCACCACGCCCTAGTATGGGGTCGGGACTTGAACCCAGCCTTGCTTTACTAGGGGGTTGGGACTCGAACCCAACCTCCGTAGAATACGTCTACAGATTCGACATCCCCGCAAGGAGTCGGGCGTAGTTCTCTATGCCTGGTTGACCTAGCTAACCCATGCTCTCAGGTCGGGTGTGACAAAAAGTGTTTCGTTGCCACATTGTCCGTGTAAACCTTGAAGTGTCTCCCAAAGTAATGTCGCCACTCCTTGAGCGCCTTGACCACCGCAAACTATTCCTTCTCATGAGCAGGCCACTTCCGTTGAGCCTTGTCCAACTTCTTCGAGAAGAACGCTACTAGATGGTTGTTTTGTTTCAAAATTACGCCCAACGCAAAGTCTGAAGCATCTGTTTCTACCTCAAAGTCCTTACCAAAGTCTGGTAACACCAACATGGGAGCCTTCCTCAACTTCCCCTTGAGGTGGACAAATGCCGCCTCGCATTCCGCTGTCCTTACCATCTTCCCTTTTCCCGTTTGGTCCGTTAAGGGCAGGACTACTCTCGAATAGTGTCTGATAAACTTTCAATAGTAGTTGCATAGCCCCAAGAATGCCCTGAACTCATGTACATTCGATTGTCGCTCCCAATCCTAGATCGCTTGGACCTTCTTAGGGTCCACCTTGAGTCTGTCCTTGCCCACCACATGCCCGAGAAACTTTACCTCTTGCTGAGCAAAGTCACATTTGCTCTCTTTAGCATACAGCTGGTGTTCCCTTAGTTTCTCAAACACCTTCGTCAAGTGTTTGGCATGCTCCTCTAGCATTTCGCTATAGATCAGGATGTCGTCAATATAGACGACCACAAAGTGATCCAGATAGGGTACAAAGATATGGTTCATCAGTGCCGAAAATGTTGCCCGCGCATTGCATAGCCTGAAGGGCATCACTAGAAACTCTAAGCTCCCATACCTCGTTCGACAGGTTGTCTTCTTGACATCTTCCTCTACTACCTTGATCTGGTAGTATCCTGACCTTAGGTCAATCCTCGAGAAGTATTTTGCCTTTCCCAACCTATCGAACATGTCCTCAATCCTTGGCAAAGGGTCCTTGTTCTTCTTTGTATACTTGTTGGGCAAACGGTAGTCTATGCACATACGCATAGATCCATCTTTCTTTTTCACAAATAGCACCAGTGCCCCATTGTAAGCAACCAAAGGGAACGACTTGAGAGACGATCCATAGGGGTTCAAATATAGAGGGAAAGGGCCCATGAACAAGAGTGCACCCCCTTTTCCAATCGGTTAAGGGTCTTGGGATATTTGGGGTTAAGCGTCCTTGGGTGTGAATAGTACTGGGCTGGGTGACCTCCCGGGAAGTCCAAACTCAGGAGCTTACACCCATACGGCGACTTGCTCAACCTAACATAACCTTTGTCCACCAACTCCTCTAGTTGGCACTTGAGCTCCGTGAGTTCTTTTTCGTTCAAACGATAGGGGGGACGAACCACCGCCTCAGCACCCTCGACCAACTCAATCTTATGTTCTATCGGTCATGCGGGGGGCAACCCCACCGGTAGCTCCTCCGGTATGGTATCCTGGAATTGGTCCAACACCCACTGGATCACTAAAGGTACTTCTTTCGTTCCTGTCTTTTTGTCACTCCTCACCGAGAGTAAGCACAAAAATGCAGCCTTGGTCCCTTTAGTGAGTTGTCCTCTCGTGGACACCAGGTTTAGGCACGAATCTTTGGCCTTGCATTCCCCTACCTTTAGATCCTGGGCCTCCACCCTGGATCTTCTTCCTTGGGTATTCGCTAGTACCACAAGGTTCTTACCTTGTCCATGCAGGGCTACCACGAACCGATTGAACCAATCCATCTCGAAGATCACGTCAAATCCTGCCATGTCTAACACGATAAAATCCATGTCTACTTTCCAAATCCTTACTTCGACTCTCGCTTGTCGAAGTACCTCCTCGGTGCTTTGGCTACCTTGAACAAACTCTATAGTCCTTGGTTCGCCCAGCCGCTGCACCGTTAGTCCGGTTTGCCGGACTATATCTGCAGCCACAAAATTATCCGAAGCACCCGTGTCAATAAGGACCTTATTAAAGCTACCTCCAAGCTTCCCTCGGAGGGCTAGTAGATGTCGCAAACGACTCCCTACCAAAGTTGCTCGTGTAATGAGTAACTTTGAGCTAGGGACTGGATCACATACCTCAGTTTGGACTTCACCCGACTTAATGGCCATATTGGCTATGGCCTTCTTTGGGTAGGGACATTCCCTCGAAAAGTGTCCCGCTTCACCGTAGTTGTAGCATACGTTATTTCCCACACTGCTAAACGACTTAACTATTTTATCCGTAAGTTTGTCTCTTTTTGCTTGACTCCCCCATGTACTTGCTCACTGGCCACCAGATTTGCCTTTCCGGAACCCCGAGGACTCATTCTTAGAGAAACTCTTCTTGAATTTTCCTTTGCTATATGTTCCCCTTGGTTTGGCCCCTTTGCTAAATGTGGACACCGACCCCGTCGTGTTCCCCTTTCGCAGGTTATCGTTGAAATGCACCTTGATAGCCGTATCCAACGCTTCTTTGTAATTGGTCGGGTTCCAACGCATCACCTCGCCACGAGCCCAAGTTTGCAAGCCCGATATGAAAGCATGGAACGCATCCATATCCCCATGTCCATGACAAGTATCCTCTTTGCCATAAACCCATTCACATACTCCTGAATGGTTCCATTCTACTTCAGCCTACTTAGCTCGTCTCTTAGATGTAGAGTAGCATTCGGAGGAACGTAAGTCGCGTGGATCCTCGCCTTCATCATGTCCCAAGTGGCCACCAGTCCTTCATTGGCCTCTATCATTCTCCACCAAGACTTGGCATTATCTGCCAAGTATGGTTTTGCACGTGGGACCTTCTCCGAGCTCGGTAATCACAACGCTCGGAAGTAGTCCTCCATATCATAAAACCAATCCTCCACCACCTTATAGTCGTTCACTCCCTTGAAGACCGGTGGGGGCTTTGGTTTGTACTTGGGAACTACCTGACGGACTGATTCCACTTCGGTCTGTTCGACCTTGTTTGGTTCTACCTCAGTCCCTACCGATGAGGGTCCGCACCTTCTGCGCTGCTAGCATCCGCAGTCTTTTGCTTTTTCTTCCGCTTCTCATCACACTTTAGCTTGCATACAACAGTCTCTAGCAGAGCATTGTTTTGTGCTAATTGTCCTTCTAGAATGTCCAATCGAGCCTTGGATGACCGCACCTCACTATCGGACTCCTGTTTGGAAGTTTCTTCACTGGAGTCCTCCTCATGCAAGGATTCCTCATCCATAGCCTCTTGTTCGACCAGAGGCTCCAGCTCTAGAGGAGGTTCTATCTCCACCTTGGTTCGTTTCCGCCCTACCTTTGCCATCTCCCAGCAATTCGCCTCTATCCTTCGCTAGAACTGAGGAAAAGGCTTTGCTACCAAATTGTAAGCCACAAATTTTTCCTTTCCAATTTGCCAACTTACCTCGTCTATCCATCCAACATTGCCTTGGCTTTTCCTAAGTTCCTTCACTAAGGTTCCTGCTTATGGTATCAGCTCCTACTTGGTCTTACTTGGTTTCAACTACTCACTGCACGAGCAATGGAGCATTAGCCATCCATCCACGGATTCCCAAATCTCTCCCAATCCCCCTCCCTAGGTTAGACTAGACTTAAGGTTCGGCTACACTCCCCACAGGCACAAGCAACCAAGCACACCAAGCCTCCAGGTTCCTAACACCCCTTGGTACCACAAGACTTGATCATGGGACCCTCTAAATCCCAAATCTTGGGTGCAACACTTGCTTCGGGACGCTGGGGTGAAACACCGTGGCCTAACAGCCCGGTATGGGTACCTCTACCGGACCCGATCTCGGACCCGATTTCGGACTCGACTTTGGACTCGACCCGATTTGGATTTCGGACTCGATCTCAAACTCAGTCTCCAATTTGGCCTCGGACTCGATCCCGGACTCTATCTCGAACTCAGTCTCAGAGTCAGTCTTGGACTTGATCTTCAACTTGGTCCCATCCGATGAACTCTTTATCATTTTGGTCATGCTTTCGGGGATCCTTTAGCCTACGACACCTTGGAGAGTTTGTTCCTTACACTTATCTTGAATGTCCTTACTCAAATGCAATCCCAAATCCACCGTTGTTCGGGGATGCCTTTCAAACATGGCAAAGTAAGGACTTAGCTTAGTTCTACTATATTGGCTATGGTTATAAGTGAATTGCACCAACGAAAGATATAGATCCCACTATCCTTGCCTTTGACCAACGCTACAACATAGCATATGCTCCACCACATGATTCATACACTTGATTTGCCCATCCATCTAAGGATAATCTCCACTTGAGAGTTTCAAAGTCACTTGTATAGCCTTTGCAAAGCTTTTCCAAAATCCACTTGTGAATTTTGAATCTCGATCACTAATGATGTCCTTTGGCAAACCAAAACATATACTTTGGCAACCGATCCACTATAACCTATACTTACTCCTTTTGCCTCTGTGTTCGTGGCAAACAATGATGAAGTCCATAGAGATACAACACCAACAGCTCTGAGGAATAGGTAAAGGTTGCAAAAGTCCCTCTGGCTTCTCCCGTGGCACCTTAACCCACTGACAGAGCTCACATAATTTACAATACTTGAGGATATCAGCCTTTATAATCCTCCAATAAAAATTGCACTTAATCAACTCATACGTCTTCTTCCCCCAAAAATAACCGGCTTCTGGATGATCATGATAATGGATAAAACTTGAGTAATTAATGCATCCACCCATGGTAAATATACACGGCCATTATAGTAGAGAATCCCATCCACCAATAAAAATGGGGCTTCCATCTGGTCTTGCAAAGAGGCCACCTCAACATCTTGAGCCTAAGCACACTCAACCAATTGCCCAAATTCATTGACCACCTTACTCAAATGATGACAAAACTGTGTTTATAATGTTATCATATGAAGAACACGAGATAAGGCATCCACCACCATATTTGATTTTCCCAAACAATCCTCAATAAGAAACTCCCCAAACTCCATGAGTTTGACCATCTGATGAGCTTGCCTAGTGTTCAACTCCTTCTATATGAAAAGATACACAAGTGGTTTGTGATCCGTCAACACCACAAACACTGCACCATAAAGATAGTGCCGCCACGTCTACAAAGCATGAACAATAGAGAGTAACTCTTGTTTATATGTGAAATAGCGTTGCTCTGTGGGATTCAAAGTTTGACTCTCATATGCAATAGGCAGTCCCTCTTGCATGAGAACTCCTCCTAGTGCATAACCACTCACATCGTATGTCACCTCATAAGTTTTTGATGGATTAGCAATGTGAAGCACTAAAGCCTTGCTCAACAATCTTTTCAGTGCCACAAAATTCTCCTCTTATTGCTTCTTCCACTCGAATAGCATGTTCTTGTGCAACAACCATGTCAAAGGAATAACCACCTCTGCAAATTTATGCTGGAAACGTTGGTAGTAACTAGCCATTCCAAAGAAACTATGTAACTAAGGATAAGATGCCGATGCCATGTATGGATGATATCTTAGAAAAGCTTGGTGAAGCACGAGTGTTTACCAAGATTGATCTGAGGAGTGGATATCATTAGATTGCAATGGATGATGCATCTATCTCCAAGATAGCATTCAACACAAGTTTCGGGCATTTTGAGTTTACAGTTATGCCATTTGGTTTGACGAATGCACTAGCTACATTTACTCGGTTGATGACGGAGGCATTTGGGCATTATCTTCATGAGTTTGTGGAGATTTTCTTGGATGATATTATTGTTTTTAGCAAGAATATGGAGGAGCATAGGGTGCATTTTTGCAAGGTTTTTTTGTTACTTCGTGACAACAAACTTTATGCGAAAAAGAGCAAATATGAATTTGTAAAGTTGGAGGTGGAATATTTAGGCCATATTATGACATCTAAGGGTGTCAAGACAAATCCAAGGTGGCTGTGGTGAAGAACTAGCCTACACCAACTACAATGGCCGATTCTTGTTCAAGGCATGGTAATCAATACACATCCACATTGAATCATCTTTCTTCTTCACAAGCAAGACCGGAGCACCAAACGGAGACTTACTTGGCTGAATAAATCCAAACTCAAATAACTCCTTGACTTGTCGTTTAACTTCTTGCTCCTCCACATAACTTAACTGAAATGGACACTGGTAAATTGACCGTGTCCCTGGCTCCAATATAATCCCATGCTCCACACCTCGTAATGGAGGCAACCTATGAAGAAGTTCAAATGGAAAAACATCAAAAAACTCATCAAGTACATCCTATAATGTTGCTTCTCCCCCACACATGCCTTGGTCCCCCAAGTCACAAACAAATAGCAAATAACTCGAAAGTGCTTTTCCATTACGACAAACCTGCTTCAAAAATGTAGCGGAGAGCATAACAACTGGAGGTTGAACTCCTTCTCCAAACCACACATCTTTAATGCCACCATACTCCAGCGAGACATGCTTAATACTCCACTTTATCTCTAGATCCACTTTCACCAACCATGGCATCCCAAAAATGAGATCCACATGATGAATATCCGCGAGATAAAAAGTCTCCACAAATGTGGTTTTGCCAACCAACACTTCCAGTCCCTCTACACAAGTATTAAAATGCTGAGCAAAGGTAGCTGCACCTTCCACCAGGAACTCCACATATGACCAGGCCATGCTCCACAACAAACTTTGCTGAAACAAAGTTGTCATCACTCCCACTATCCAATAAAATCTACACTAGACCGCCATGGAACACGCCCTCCAGCATTAAAGCTGATTCACGAGTATTCTCGAGCTCCATCTTATTCCACACACAGTTGAGTTGACGAGCAATGATCAAAAGCCTCTTCCTCTGACCAGAATGGTCATCCCCATCATCCTCATGCTGCAAAGTTTGCAACTTTTTAATATCTAACTTACCGTCAATAGAAGATTGGCCATTCTTCTTGCTCTGCTGCTTGTTCTTCAACTGTGGACAATCAGCTTTATAGTGTCCAAGCTTGTCGCAATGATGACAACCCTATCTATAATTCTTCACAAAGAACTTCTACTTTTTGGACACCTTTGCATCTGAAGTAGTCACCACTGACTTCAACTTGTGATGCTTGTTTCCATCCTTGTGTCCACGGTGATCATCACAACGATTCTCAACAGAAGGACTCTATGAACACTTGCGAGACTTATGCTTGTCATTTTCAAGTCGACGAGCCGCATCAAAGAGCTCCTCCGAACTCTTTGTAGGCTGAGAATGACGCAAGTGTTGCCACATTCTCTCACTATGAAGGCTATAAATGAAGTAGGACTTATTCTGATCTAGATCTTTCGCTGGAACACGGCTAATCAAGCAAGTAAGCTTCTCAATATAGTCTTCAAGCATCATTTTCCCTTGCTAAAAATGTCGAAGTTCTGTACGAGCATTTTCCACATTGTAGTGAGGGGCAAAACATAAATGGAAAGCAGCCTCAATCTCATCCATGGTAGACATTGGTGGTTTCTTATTTGCAACACGAGACTCCTCAAGCTAATTCCACCATTGCAGACCCGCATCACGCAAAACCATTGGAATAGCCACTAAATCCTTTGCATCTAGAGTTCCCCTAGCAGCCAAGAACTTCTTCACATTGGCTAGCCAAGTGAGACACTCATCCACACCACCATCACTGGAAAAGGTTAGAATCTTGAGTCGATCTACCAAGGAAGGCTTACTTGGAGTGCTACCATGTCTAGCCTCGAGTGCCTCAACACACCCACGCATGGTATCCATCATGCCATGCATCTCATCTTGCATCTCTTGCTGATTTCGATTAATGGCTTGCAGCACATGAACCACATCCTGAATGGTCCAAATCTCTGCAGCTCCGTTGGCACTATCATCGGCACCACTATCAACAATAGGATTCCAGCATTCAGCTTAGTCAGCCATCACAACTAACTTCTCTGATCCTAATATTATGATCTAGTGCAAAAAGACAGAGATTTAGTTGGCCTAGACTATGCTACACCACCTCTTGAGGTTCCTCACCACCCAACCACCCCCGAGGTACCTCAAAAGCTCCACTGTATTGCTACTCCATTGTAAGCCCTATGGTAGGTTAAGTCCCTTACCCTCACATGCCTTAATATACCCTTGAGCCTTCCTTTGACCAATGTTGACCACGTGGTCAAAGCTAGCGCCTAACAGAAAGATTGAGCATAGTGAGTCGCTTGGTATATTGGCTAAGTATGGCATTTTTTTTCCACTTTTTTTCATTTTTTCCAGAAAAGTTAACAAAAAAAACTCATAACTTGTTTAGTAAGTGAATTAAGTCATTTACCATTTTATGGGCATAAAATTCTGCTTAAATCCAAATCTAATGAGTTGATAAGTTGTCACACATATGCGATAACACCACAATGTAGTAAAGGAAGTCTCATTAGTGCTGGAAGGAAAGATATGTAAGATGTATCATTCTTATGATCAAAGTATTCATTGTTATTTGTGGCTATTAAGTGCCCTGTCCTATTCAAGATTGGCTTAAAAAAAATATAAAACTGACTAGTAAAAAAATTTAAAGAAAAAAAGACTACAATTTCCATTCATATATGATTTCTTTTTCATTTGGTTGTTTTCTCACACTAAAACATTTTTCTTTAAATGCACTCCCCCCTGATTCTACCATTCTTTTGGCACATTTAAATTATCTCATTTAAACTTAGATAGGAATGAACACCTCTAGTATGCTGTAATTCTTGGGAGATTATAAGTTTTAGCACCCCACAGAGATTCAATCAAGGTAACAATACTACATTTGTTTAGATCATTGCTGTCATGGATTTTACAAGTGTGCTTGCTTGCTGTTTATGCAAGTGCTGCTTGAAACTTAGGTGGGAACCAGATTTACAAGATCTAAGGAGCATAGTTCCTCTAACTTAGAGGCTAATTAGACCACTTATGGTGGTCCTTCCCCTTTTGCTCATTTAGTTTATACTAAACTTGTTAGAGACACCTTCTTTATTTCAATTTGACTACTCATTTAGGAGTAGCCTCGGTCTCCACCAGCATAACTATCGCACTTTAGAACTTTTAATTTTGATTTTTCAAAGTCAATTTCCTAAGTGTCTCTGACACCTTGCATTGCATATGTTATGTAAACTCCACTCCCCCATCCTAAGAAGTTCTTTATTTGAGGGCACCATCATCCTCTTTCCTATTTCATGCCACTCTAGATGCTAAGTTTCATTTTTTCATAATTTGTGCTAGGGCTATCCACAACCCTATCATTTGGTTACCTTGCTGTTCCCTCCCTTGGATCTTTCACCTTTGCCAAAATGGAGCATTTGGGAATCCATTCTTGAAAACATATTCTCTTTCCCATTATCTATTAGCATCCAACACATAAATGTTCCTTGCTCAACTATGTTGCTTGGATTTCTTCCAATGATTTCCATGGCCTAAATTTGGCCATCAGTCTTTTGCTTCTATCCTTTGATTGTTGTACTAAGTAACATAGTATCATTACTTCCATCCTTAAAGTATCTTTTTGGTTCCATAGCAAATGCTCTGCTTTGCCAAGTCTAAGGGGTGTTCACTCCTAGTAAGTCTCCCCAATGTTTTTTGTGCTTTGGGCTCTATCCATAGCCCAACCTTGCGACCCACCCATGGGTCCTTCCTTGGAGACTATTTTCTTAAACTCACAATACCATTGTATTGTCACAGTTCATTTCCTTTATGTGTCCTTCCCACTTGATCACTTTGACCAAGCCACACAATTACCAATAGTTCAAATCAACATTTTGAACTAGGAACTTTATTCCTTAACCTCATAAAGACTTTGTCTTTGTTTTAAGCATAAGATTACATAGTGATCTAACATCTATACTTTAACAGGATTGCCAATAGGTATTAGGTCTTCTAGACCTTTAATTTGTTGACCATGACCCTAGGGGCATCCCCCACACTTGGCGGTATGCCTAAACTAGCCCTTCCGGCCAAGGGTCTATAGCAACTAAGACTATGTGTCTGCATTTCATTCATCACGCCCTTAGTGCCACTTACACCAAAGTGTTTAAATTAGATATGTTAAGCTTTCATACTAAGCAATTTAACTATGCATCATGACTCTAGGGCATCCCCCACTTGGCGGTGTGCCCAAGTCAGTCTCCTCACTAAGAGTCCATGACCACTGAAAAATGAGTGTCCCCATATTCCAAACCATCACCATGCCCTAGTGAGTTGGGATTCGAACCCAAGCACTAGAAGGTTGGGACTCGAAGATGTTGACTTCAAAAAAGAGGTGGCCTATGGGGCCAAGCATGGAGGAGTCCATACATGATTAAAGACTTGTCAAGTGAAAGGACTTGGCAATTTGGAGGAACTATATTTCTAAGCTATGATCCGTAGCGTGCTTTAAATATAAATTGGTGCACTAGAGTGGGGAGTCACACTAAGTATCTTGGGTGATGCTGTTTGTAGATGCATATATGGAGGTTGGGTTTTGATCCCTTAGGTATTGAGCTTCGTTTGCAACCAGTAGATCGTTCAAGTCCAGAGCGGGAGTGTTCAGCTGCATCCAGCACACTGGTAACCTCATCAAGCAGCAACATTAATTCACCATGGGAATCCAAAAGAGTGCGATCACAAGGGCCATGGACATTTGAATTTCACCAGAGTCTTGTCTGCTTTGAGGAAATGAAAGAGATTTAGCTACAGAACTTCTACAGCTTAAATAATCTCTGTAATGTGCCACAACCATGCCACAAATACAACGTCAAGGGACTAACATAGGAAATTAAGCACATATAGGAAACTAGCCTCTTCCCACACACTTTCCTTTGTTAAAGCCGGAATTCTATGCTTTTTCTTTCTTCAAGTTATTACATTTTCTAAGTGTCAGAATTATGTTTCCATTGCCTTGACGTTTTCGTTCGACCAGTAAAATGTACAGCAATCTGGCATTGATTTTTCTTCAATTTTTAGGAGCTCAATAATTTTTAGCATATTGTATGAGCTCTGGAGCTTTCTAGAAAGACAGCGTGAGCAGTGGATAAATTGCTGGAGGCTTTGAGCAAGAGCTCCTTTCAAGGCAATGAAAGAGATTGTATAGTTGTACTATCATTGAGGTTCAAGCGAAAGGCATTGTGTTCCTTTTTTTATAGCAAGCGTTATACAAATGGTAAAGAAAGAAAAACGTGTCTTGATCTGCTGTTTGGCAACGGCTTCCTGTGAGCAGCCAATTCTAGACCACCTAGACCATTCTAGACAATTTAAATTTAGACTTATTTCATAGAAAACAACTGAAAGGGTATGTTTGTGGCAATGTTGGCAATAGTGAGTCATTATTACATCAACCGCCAATGGCCTTCAGTTTGCTGCCTGTGCCAAACCATAACACTATTTTCAACAAGACAGGACAAGAAAGAAGAGCCAGTATGCAGCAATGTATCCCAAAAAGGTAGCGTTTAGCAAAACTCTTCTAGCTCAACAAGAACAATGTCGCCAACACTATCAACATGCCAAGTCATCACCATAACATCACAATCATACACTAATCTTCACATTCTTGAAGGAAAAATGGAAGGAAACAATCACACTCTAGCCCCTCATCCATCATTCCACCAACTAGCAACATTTTTTACCATTTGCACCATCCACTGCTGTTCCACCACAAGGTAATGGCTTTCTCTTTTTCCCCTCTTGACAAAATTCTTGAGGTTGGACTAGCGACTGTACTATAACACGATCCACAGTTCCTGAGACTAGAGTTCAGGTTTGGTTCTCTGTTGTTCTGACGACTTTCTCCTTTATTTTTCTTTGCATCAATTTCTTTTTATATTTTCTCTTTGTACATTTCCTTGTTTCCCTTCATTTTCTTGTTTACATATCAGCAGCCTGCTGCCACTTGGCATTTGTCTTGACATCTTTGCTCTAGATAAACCTAGTTAGAGCCTGGGGCGTTTGACCATAACAAGTACATGCTATTGCAGCACAGTGAGAATAATATATACCTGGCATCATTCTGGCCACAAACGATTTGAGTCGATTCCTTTCTTTGCTGCCTGCTGCCTCTAAGTGAAAAGGTTGGGCATGAGCTAGAGTGGTGTGAACTCAATGCCTCTGGATCTATTCACATCGCTCTAGCTCATGCTCAAAGATGGAACTTTTCAGGTTATAACCCAAAGTAATTCTATTTAACAAATGTTAGGAAAATAATACCGTGATTGCCATTGTGGAGTCCCTGGTGCAGAAAACTGTTGCCTTCTGCCTAGACTGTTTATGAAGGAGATGCATACCAAAAATCTGAATATTCTATCAATGAATGGCTGAATGTAAAAATGATTTGATTCCAAGGACATTTTTTGTGAGACTGCCCCAAACAGTTGGCCATCCAAGTAGCCTCGACGTCTCTGTCGATTTCAGCAGTGTTGAAGCAGTAGAAGGCGCAGGTCTGTATTATGTGAAGAGCATATATTACTAAAAATAGTAAAAGCAGAAGCATACGCTGGGCCGACAGAGTACGCTTGCTCAAACATCCTAAGAACATCCTCCATCTTTGGTCTTTCCTCGGGATTTGCCTTGGTGCACTCTAAAGCTATCTTTGTACACAAGACAATTTGATCATAGGAGGCTCTACCCATAATAGCTGGGTCAAGTACAGACTGGAGATTATCGGGGAAAGCTTGTTCCATAATTCCTTGAAGGCCACCTTCAACATCATTTTCTACTGGAGCTGCTGGTTCTGTCCCTGTCAAGAGCTCCATAAGTAAAGTACCAAAGCTGAAAACTTCTCCCTCGGTAGTAGGCTCAATGTCTGTAGCATACTCTGCTCCATCCGTGATACATAAATGAGAAAAAAGGAGTAAAAAGAAACAAGAGAAAATGAAAGTGTGTCCACCTGGAGGCAGATAGCCAGTTGATGTTCCAATGCTTTTCTCTGGATTAGTGAATGCTAGGCTTGTGTTTTTCGAACGGATATCACTAATGTGTGCATTGAACTTATCATCGAGAAGAACACTCCTTCCTCTAAGATCACAATGCATGGCTTGAGGCTCATTCCACTCACCATGCAAATACGCCAACCCCTGTGCCACTCCAGCAGCGATATTCATTCGTGAACTCCATGACAAGCTTGACAGGCCTCCTCTTTCCTTGTGTAAGTGCATATCCAAGGTTCCATTGGCCATATGCTCGTAGACCAAGACCTTAAGCTTTGGACTGGAACACGCTCCAAGGTACTTGACAATGTTTGGATGATTCACGGCTTTCAAAAACCTACGTTCCTCGTCGAAGATCTTGTTGTTGTCATTGTAATACTCAGGCCGGAGCCGCTTTACAGCTACTGTCTTACCATTTAGAAAGACGCCTTTGTAAATCGTGCACAGACCTCCATCACCGAGAATCTTATTGTTGTTAAAGTTATCTGTAACGCTCCTGATAGTTGAAAGTGAGAACTCGTCCGGAGGAGCCACCAAATACACTACTCCAGTAAGGACTGAAAGTATTAGTGGAGGAAGAAACAGTCCCATAAGGACTTGCTTCCAGACCTGCGAGCTTGGACATGCTCTTTCTACCACTGGTCCACAGAGTCCATCATTTCCAGGGAAAAAGGCTTTTGCAAACAAGCGCATGGTGTCAGTGTCTGGAACTCTCCCTGTAAGAAAGTTATACTTTAGTCTGAGCATATTAAGTCCTGTTGCCATAGCGAGCGAGTAAGGAATGTTGCCGGTAAGCAAGTTGCGAGAGAGGTCAAGCCTGCGAAGGTCATCTAAATATCCAAGTGATTTGGGTATCGGACCGGTGAGCTTATTCCTTGACAAATCTAATTGGGTGAGGTTAGGCAGTAATGTACCATAACTTTCTGGAACGGGTCCCCTAAAACTGTTGTTAGACAGATCGAGACGTCTAAGACTCGACATGTTGAGGAAGCCAAGGAAGCCCGTAAGCTGATTATTTGCGAGGCTGTAGAAGTTTAAAAACTGCAGCTTGGCAAGATCGGTTGGCATAAACCCTGAAACAACAACAACAACAAGAAGCTATTGCAAGAAGTAGACTGAAAGACGAGAAAAAGCACAATTGCAGATCCAACGTAGAAACTACTTAATAATGAACTTAAAACAATAACGAAAATACAACAAATAAATAAATAAATAAATAAAACAGTAAACTTACCCGTGAGAAAGTTGTTGCTCAGGTCGAGATATTTAAGATTTGGCATCCTTCCAAAGCCTCTAGGAATTGTCCCAATAAACTCATTGTGACTAAGGTTAAATCCCCAAGCCAGCGTTATGTTACCGAGTACTGAAGGAACAATCCCTCGCAGCTGGCATCCCGAGATATCTACATACTTTATCCTCATGCGACGCATATCACATTCGACGCCCTTAAAGTTACATGGGTGCTCGCCTAGTACCCCAGTGGCCTGCCATGTCGCGAAAGTATTTAGTGGATCGTACCAGACAGTCGACTTAAATTCCATAAGCGCCATTGCATCTTGTAGGCTGTTTTTATCAGCCCAAGAAACTGCTATTCGGATCATTGCTAGTAGCAGTAAGACCACCGACATCAAAGTTTTAAGCTCCATGACGATGCTAGAAAACCCTTGGGGGCTCCAAGACGTGTCACGCTTTGAAACGAAGACGTGGCAACTGAATTTTATGGTGGAAAAGATAGCAGAAAAAGTGTGGAAGAGCCTATTACTTTTTCATAAGGCTTGCCAATTACTAAACTTCTCCCTGACAGATCATGTCCCTATTCTACACTTTTCCCAAAAGCACCTACTTTGTTAGGTTTGTCCATGGAGAAGAGGAAGAGAAAAAAAAATAGTATGTAGATTAATCAGATCCCTTTTCCTTGCTGTGCTGATAATTAAGATGGAGACCTTGAATTCTTTTTAAAGCTTTATTCCTTCAGTAATATTATTCAAACTTATTATGAATATACTTGTAATTGCCCAGCCAATGCTGGGCGGTTGGCAACACCTTGCACCACCAACACCAGTTCCTTTAACAAGAGCTAAGATCCCTCAAATTCCCACTTATAATCTTTCTGTTTGAAACACTGTGGACGACATGACAAATTAGAGCTATTAGAGCTTCCAAAACTATCTCATGCTCATCAATTTCATGGGTGTTTATGTACTGGAATTGATTTTCCTGGTCATCCTAAGAGGCTCAGGACGAACTAGCATCATACCTATATACATATCTTCTTTTACCCAGCCCTTGTGTTGGGAAAAAATTTGTGGGATCCAGTGAAACGCAAAAACCTCTTGCATTGCACCTCACCAAACACTCAATGATAAACCCTAGCATGACTTACCTGGACACGTGCCAACTTTGTATCTTCTCTTGCTCCAGCTTTTGTGCCGGCATTGAATTGGCTGTCAAAACATGAAGCTATGTTATTTGGTCCTAGCCAATCAAAGTTGAGGAAATGTAATATCTTGTGAAGGTTATTAAACTAACCACCAATTAAAGTGTAGAGTCATCTTATGTTATGAGTCATCAAAAGTTGATACACAACTTGTATTTCCTTTTTTGTCATCTTTGATGGTCCCTTAATGGACTGTGGCTTGCCCATTAACTCGATCCAGCCGTCAGATTGAGTCAAGTTCTCTGTGAGAACGTGGCTGACAACTGCTAGGTTCTCCAGAACCTGGCTGCCACCTGCCAGGTTCTGGAGAACCTCTCATCCTCAAATAATGTTATTCTATATGTTTGTTAACATTCTCACCACAGCCTATTAAGGCCATTCCCCAGGCACAGGCTCACTTGTTCCCTCCAGAACGTGCTTGCTGGCAGGGTTCCATGTGTCCCCCACCTGGAAATTTCTCCACCCCCAAAAAAAAACTCCCCCTCTAAAATTTACAGTTATATATAACCCACCCTTAAAAATGCCACATCATTAATATAGTTTTTGCCAACTCGGCTAAATTCTTTGTCTTTTTAAGTAATGATTACTATTTTTACACATTTTATTGACTTGTTCTACTGGGTTCCAGGCAGAAATTTTTTTGGGCGGGGGGGGCGGGACACCAGTTCCCCCTTTCCCCCAATTCCACTGCCAGTGCATGGAACAAGGGGTTAAAAGTTTCCCCCCTTGAAAGACTTCTCCTAGGGGGACGCATGGAACCCAGGAACTCCTTCAGCAACTGGCTGTTTGTCAATCTCTTCCTGAAGCTTGCTAGAGAATGGAGATGTTAGCTCATGGTCAACTCCCTCAACAATGACATCACCTCTTGATCCTCCATGTGTTGCTTTCTGGACTTGTAGTTTTTTCCATGGTGTTTTTTGTTTACAGGTCTGAGAATGCAAGTGGTATGAAGCTATAGATGAGTACTTCTCAACAAAACTAAAAAGAAACAAGAATACTAACTGTCATTTCTAGAGATATTGTTGTGAGCTTTATAGTCCAAATCATCTTCCACTTGTTTCTACAAGCAGCAGCATCATTGTCAAAATCTGGACACACAGCTACAAGGCTTGCAAGAACTTCTGCCCAAAGATCAACTCCCTGTTTTAGACACATCCTAAACTCAAGGTTGATGTAAATCAGCCAATTATCCTTCCACTTTGCCCACTTCCCCCTCTCTTCTTTCTCTCCCTTTTCTTCTTTTGCCTCAAGACTCTTGATTTTCTTCTTCTTTCCTGGTTTCTTCTCTACACTCTTCTCAAGCTCAAGAGGGGCAGTTTTGTTGGTAAAAGTGGAGCTTGAGGAGGCACATAAGGCCAAGGCATTCTTTGATGAGAAAAAGGGTTGTGGCACTTGAGAAAACATGGAAGGATGCATTTGGAATGGAATATCGATTGAAAGGAGAATGGAAAACAGAGCTGTGGAGACATACCTGGCCATTAGGTAGATTATGTAGCTTATATGTACATTCTCAATGTCCCTTAGGGACTAATACATTGATTAGGATCCTCTCTCCCTTTACTTGTCGTGAGCTTTGCCCCAAAGAGTGCCCTAAAAATACAATTTTTTTTTTGCGCCAACAAGGGCTAGTAATGCATCGGGGAGTACTCGTCACAAAAGGATCAAGAAAGAAGATCAAGATTGGTTGAGATTGTGAAGGCTATGGGTGAAAAGGTGATTGACCACTTAGATCATTCAATAGAGATCAAGAAGGTGATGCAAAAATCTTTTGACACTCTTGTTAAAACAAGCTTTGATTTGAAATAACTCTTTCTTTTCTTCTTCTGTTGATCCAACTCTGCTTGGTCTCTCCAGTTGTAAGCCCTAGTTTTATGTAGTTCCTTAGAAGTCAAGATAGTTCCACGACGTGGCATTGTTTTAAACCCAATGGAATAGGTCCGTAGTTTATTTCGACTGCTAGAAACTACCTTCTCTATTGTGGAATATGGTTGAGAGTCATGGGGGAGAGAGGAATCTGGAGCTAGCATGAGGTTAGGAGATCAATACAAGGTGGGGTTTGTCTTTGGGATACACGGCATCTCCCAGCGTGCCTGGCTCGGGCTTACACCCGTTTTATGGTGGAGATGAGGAACAACTCATCTTACATGAGCCGGGCACTAGTCATGAGCTGCTTGTTGAGTCAAGCTTTGATGACCAAGTATGAGAACGGTCACCGGGGTAGCATCCTTGGATCTTGTGACCAAGAATGAGAATGGTCATGGGGATAGCATCCCCTAAATTAGTGACCAAGTATGAGAAAGGTACTGGGATAACATCCCTTGAATCTTGTGACCAAGTATAAGAATGGTCACAGGGCATGGTGCCTAGACGGGTAAGCATGTGTAGAAGGTAACAGTCAAGGTAATGCCCAGGAATCACCATGAGAACTGGCAAACGAGGACCAGTCCTAGTGTGAAAGCATGCTCTTGTCTCTTTCTGCTTTTGTTTTTCTTTTCCTGGTTAACCAGGAACGTGCTTAACGTATGTGAGCTTGCAGGCTACCACACTGTTCTTTTCAGGCAAGATGTCTCAAGGAAGGACTTCTGCAAATGCCCCTCTTTCACTGGGAAAGGGGGGAAGCCTCAGAGCAATGGGAAGCTGAGAATGGCAACCCAGCTCTTGACAGTACTGGTGATGAGAAGCTCGCCTCAAGGATCCCACAGTGGCATGTAAGCTGGGAAAGCAGCCAGCTCCCTTGCATCCAAAGCAAGAGGAAGCTCTTCCGCCCAGAGATCTCCTCGGCATCTCATCTCAAATACCCTATATACAGGATGGGCAAATATTTCGACCTTTATCTCGACAACTTTGACTGTGCAGCTCAAAATAACAGGGTGTTTGGCCGCGAAAAGGTAAAGCCACTATGCATGGCACTAGAAGGTGAGTTTTTTGTGGCTCACGGTGGTGGAGCTGTTGACGAGTCATGGGAGGAAGGGCGCAGGCTCTTCCAGCTTGGCAAGCCAGCAGAACGGGCCTTTGTAACAATGCAGGAGTGCAAGAACAAGAAGGGTTTCATGGGGGAGAGAGGATTCTGGAGCTATTGTGAGGCTTGGAGATCAATACAAGGTGGGCTTGATACACGGCATCTCCCAGCGTGCCTCGCTCGGTCTTACACCCGTTTTAGAACCGTGACCCCTGGTTCTTGTGGCCAAATTGGATACTGCAGCTGCTGCTGCTGGCCTTGTTGCAAGCTCGAGGCACTTGAGAGATTGCTCCAGGGATCTCAGCTACGAAACTGGGAATTGTCCCAGCCAGCTTGTCCCCATGTTTGCCAACATTGACATCAACACAACAATGACCACTGAGCCTCCCCAGGGCCTGCAATCGGACAGCCGCGAGGTCTATAGGCTTTTCACTGTCACTATCTACAAAACTGGGAATTGTCCCAGCCAGCTTGTCCCCATGTTTGCCAACATTGACATCAACACAACAATGACCACCGAGCCTCCCCAGGGCCTGCAATCGGACAGCCGCGAGGTCTATAGGCTTTTCACTGTCACTATCTTGAGGTGGTTACATCCAAGATTCACAAATATTCAGCACTATCTGTCTGATCTCGTCCAAATTCCCAGCACTGTTCATGGCACCAAGACATAAACATGGATCTGCCAAGCACTTGTGGAGCAGAATTCATGTGGTGTTTGTATTGCAGCTTAATTTCTTTGAAGTTCTTGAAATGTAGCTTGCTGCACTTCACGGAGGTATGTCAGTCTTCTGCTCTTGGGAGGAGCATTTTTTCGCTGGCTAGCTAGCTAGCTTTAACTAGTTTTTCCTTCATAATCCAGATAATTTAAAATCTGGCCAAGAAGGTTATGTAAAGCAATATATATTGTGTCTAGGTTTGTGATAGATGATCAAAGGAGCTCAAAGGAGTTTTTTTTTATCTTCATTTAAAACTTTAGTTTTGGAGCAGCAGCAAAAACCTTTGGACCAGAGTTAGTGACTGTTGAAAGTGTTTTTTTTAAGCAAGCATTTTCCAAAACACTTCCAGAATATATGAGCTCCACTGCTCTTCTTTTGCCTTTAAAGCTAGCAAATTTGTTGGGTGACATTTCCGTGTAAGATCCAACAGGGATAAAAACTTCTCTAGAGGAAATTGTAAACTGGTTTTTTCTAAAATCTTTCTCAACCTTTCTCAAATCTCCCTTCAGCTCCATAAAACTTAAATATAAAAGCTCCAGTAGTCCTTTGGTGTAATGACCAAGGCTGCGGTCACATATGGTGACGAAATCCCAGAGGACAGTGGGACTTAGTGGTTGGGCCTGTGGGCTTTGATCTAGTGGCAGTGTTGGCGAACACAGCCATGAACAGAAAGGGACTTAATGGGGACTGAAAAAGGAATATTAGAGAAGGCTATTCCCCATATCTGTGAGCATCCTAAGGATCCTAAGGAGTGAATTTGGGATGATCACTCATGGATGGATAGCCCAAACTTTGAGAGACAGAGCTGTGATGTAAGTGGTGTTGGATCACCGGTGTGACAAAGGCAAATGGGCATGGCCTTAGCATAATGGGCTGATATGTGGGTGATACCTTTGAGTGTTGGTCATAGGATCGAATACATGGAGCACTTAGACCAAATGCAAAAGTTGAGTGGCATGGATGCCATTCTCGGGGCTAACAAGCCCCAAATCCAAATTAGGACTTATGGAGGTTGTATGTGAAACTTCTCTAAGTGGTTGGTGTGGTTAAGTGACTAAAGTAAAATGGAAAATTTAGTCGGTTACAATTTAGTATTAGAGTTGTTCCTTAGTCCGACTTTTATTGGTGGTCAAGTATACCACCACTTGTCTTGGCATTGGAAGGTCCCAAAAGTGGGCTTATCCTTGAGGAGTAGCATGTCAAAAGGGCATGACTCTCCACCTTAGTTCATAAGTGAATATGTTAGCAATGTGGTGGATAAAAACAAGCCAATTTGGGAATGACTTTGGAATCTTGGGAACAGTATAAAGTTTTCCTCAAAGAGTTAAGGATGTGATCTAGATGAGTGTTTGATTTAGTAAATTAGATAATTTAGTTGTGGTAAACAACTATAGTTGGGATCACGAAAAAGATAGAGACTCTAAAATAAAGGAGTCACAAGATTATCCTCATATAGTTGAGGCTGGTGCTCATGAATTTGAGACCAAAATTAATGACCGTATGAGGTCAAATACGGATTAGGACACGAGTCCTTGAAATGGTAGCTGGGGCTACCTTTTATAAATGCTGGAACAAACCCAAGGAATTGGGGGTGTACTTAGAAGATGAGTCGATATTCTCATCATATAGATGGATAGTTTTAAGGGGTAAAAGGTGCCATACTAAAGTTGTAGGAAAGGTGTTCTTAGAAGAAAGCACCTTTGACTCAGAGTTGTGTGCGAACACTATGGTATAGTGCTAATAGATAGTTGGTATGACAAACAATTGTGTTGGTCTTGGCAAAGACCTAGACACAAGTGGGAACTATCGTAAAGGTAAGTTTGTGGAGCCAATGGTGTGGAGACGCCAAATGTGCCAAGGTGTGATGCTTTGAGGTCAAGTTGGCGAATTCATGAGAACCTCTTGCCAAAGGAATTCCAACGGAAATGGGAATGGCATATCAGCTGGAAGGCATGCGGTTAGAGTGTGGTGACCCCAAATAATGATGGAGGTGTGGAAGCACTAGCAATGAGTTGTAGGACTTGACAACTATGAAGCAACTACGCAAAAAGTGCAAAATAATTAATTAAATTGGTAGAAGTTAAATATACCCTTCCAGGGGATAAATTGCTTATGTTGAGATATAGTAAGTCAATGTCATAAAGGGAAGTGCTCATTGTTAAAAAAGGCCATCATTAGGACACCAAAACACTCTAAAACATCAAAAAGTGGTGTTTAAAATCATGAGGGCATTAGATAAGGCCCAAGGGACTAAGTGCTTAGTGAATAATGGATAAAAAGTGTTATTTAACGTCCAAGGTTGCAAAGATGAGAGAAGACTATTTATCCGAATTGGACAAAGCCAAAAAGGGATTTTAGCATGGTTAGCAATAGGCATAAAGAGGCCCATATGTAGCGACGTTAATCCTAGTGTGTGGGATTACATGGTGAGCATATCCAGATTGAAAAACCACTCCTTAAGTTATTGAGTAGGTTCATCCATAAGAATACTTGCTAAGGTATGGTAGAAAGTGCAAAATTACCCTCTTAGACGAAGGAGAATAACTAAAGGGAAGTTACAAGGCTAAAAAGGAAATAGTAAATGGATAGAATCAAACCTTAGGAATCAAAGGTCATAAGCAAGTGTGGTTATGCAAATTGGAAGTGGAGAATCAAGTAGATGTTTGAATGTGTTGTTATTAACAACTGTGAAGCCATGGAAAGTTTAAAGTATGGAATTGTCCATGTTAGACCATATGGTTATTAAAAAGCTTGCGAAAGGAGAGGATTGAGCAAACTAAAGGACAAAGTCCCTTCAAGGTTCCCAAAAACAATTCTAGGTAGATTAGTACCTAAAAAGATAAGTGTAATGGTTTATAGAACATGTGAAATTAGAGTGGCACAATAGAAGTGTGGTCTTGAAGCTTGCCATGAGGCGAGGCTATCAAGGTTGGGGAAATAGTCCCTGAGTGTTCAAAGAGATGGCTTTGAGCAAAAGTCAATGGTTAAAGACTTTCACGCTTATGCATGAAACTAATCGAGTGACTTGCTAAGTGAGATTAGTAAGTCGGGAAACAAAGACCCTAGTTATCTACATAGTATCATGGCTCATGCAACAATTTTTGCGTTACAGCACTATAGAGACCTAAAGAACGCCATGTAATAACCACCAATGCAACTTCAATCTGGCTGATTTTTGTGAGGGCACAGCTAAAAAATACAGGAACTGTTAAGCGTACTTTTCCCAGATATAGTATCTTGACTATTTTCTTCTTGTGGTCAACTGCTCAGCTGAGTGGATATAAACCATTGCAGGCCATTTCTATCCTTCTATGAGTGTCTACTCGTGTTCCTGACAATAAATAAATAAATAAATAAATAAACAATAGAGACTGGGATGAGGTCAGACGGTTGAAGCTGCGGTATCTCTACGGACAGTGATTGAAACTCAGGGCCTCCTACAGAAAAGAATATAATGTTGCTATATGAGCTTCGAGTAACTTCTACAGTGAACCTTGAGCATGTTGACCATACTTGCATCCGAACATTCGAATGCAACCGGATTTGAATGGGTATCGAACGTTTAATACCCGTTTAGCTTTTTTTCGAACGGGTATAATGGTTTTCAGTTTTAATATAATTAAAAAATAATTAACTGTTACTAAAAAAAAAGTTTAACATAATATAATATAGGTTTAATCTAATCTTCATCCTCCGAATCTAGAACATCATCACCACTAGTGCCGTCATCATTAGGTTGTTGAAGAGGTTCTTCAACAACCTCCTGAAGTGCAAGGATCCTTTGCCACTGAGGCTCAAGCTCAAGGTTATCAAGATCATGCTCAATAAGCCTCAAACTCCCAAACTTGATCTTCTGTATGACATGCATATTTGTGTGCACAAAAACCAGCTTCTCTGAGTTTTTGGAGAGCAGTCGAGACCTCCTCTTCGTCTGGATCATGCTCCATGAGCTCCAGTTTCCAGTTTCCAGAAAGTGGAACACTGCCGCTGCTTGCCTCACCCAGCCCTCCAGTAGCCCCACCACTTGCCCCGCAGCTGGCACCACCGCTCACCTCACCGACCTCAGTCTCGTGAGCTAAGGCAAGTCTCTTTTGGGGACTTGCTGCAATCATGGAGCTCTTCGTGAGCTCCACACGATTAAAAGATGCCCGAGCCTTGTTCACCACCTCCAGTGGCACCTGTCCTGTACAAATCTCTACATTCCTTCCTTTCACACCCCCAAGGTGAGCGTGAACTCATTCAGCCGTGCCAGTGTAAGTATTCGAGCAATACTTACACTTCCATAGACTCAGGCCGTGGCTTGTCTCGGATGTTGGCCTCAGTTTCAGAACATGAGCCCAGCTCCAGCATGGCTGCCTTCCTCCCCCCATCCCGGACTTACCTCAGCGCTTCCGGATCCCGTGAACCCTGATTTTACATGAACCCTAATAAGTAAAAGAAAGCATATTCTTTAGGGTTTCTTAAAAATATTCTTGGTGTTTAAATGCCGTTTTAAATGCCGTATTATATGCGTGTTTTAAATGGCATTTTTTATTAATCATACCCGTTCGAATGCAAGTATGATGTTGACAGTGTTTAAGTCCCATTGGATAAGTCTTTTGCTCCTCTGAGGCATCAAGGACTTTCCAAACCCCTGCCTTCTAGAGGCTAGAGCTGTCTAGAGAAGCACTCAAAACTTCATACCAGAAGCTGTGAAGCTGAAAAATCGCTTTCCAAAACTTTACTGCCTGCACAAACCTCAAGCATGGATGCCAATGGCTTGGAACAAAGTAATAATCTGAGTTTACCGCTCCATGAGTTTGGACTCCAACCAAGAGTTGGAGTCCAAAACTGTCATGAATCATGAGAAAACAGAACACGAGAAAAATTATATGGAATGCTGCTCATCACACGAAAGAACGAGTGATTCTATCGGCCTTATGCTGAGCATCCACTGCCCGTGCCTCGTTTTCTTAGTATTTACATCCTTCTTGTTTACCTCCTTCCTGGGTCATGAAATGTTCGAGTTGATGCCTTCATACGGGTTATATCTTCTAAGATAGCAGTGTAGCTTTCTCTTCTAACTGCGGCTGAGTACTATCAACGAGCACAAGATGAATACCTTAGCTTATTAAGCAGTGTCCAAACTACAGCATGACATTCTCTATTGCCGTGTTATTTGTTTTGTTTCCTCATTGCTCGGTGTAAAAATCCTGCGCTAGTGCCTGCATGTCGAGTTGACTCTCTACATATCACTGCAGTGATGTGCATGCAAATACAGCGGATGCTTTTGTGACTTCTCTTGCATAGTTTACATCTCTACATTCTCCTGTGGATATCAAGCAAAAACGTGAATGCTATCAGGGTCAATTTACTGTGATGACGTGCTTACCTTGGCCAAATATGCAGGTTTTGCTCAATATTGTAGATGATTATGTAAATTATTTGCAGGTCGCATGGGAGAATGTACTTACATGCGTTTCACGCTTTGATCAGCTTTATCTCATCAGCGAAGGGGCTCGTCCCAATGCAACATTCTTTTCAAACAAAGAAAAGACTAAGCTACCAATTACTCCAAAAAGAAAATGAAGATTGCATTTTGCTGCTCTAGCTGCATGCCGAGGACAGTACTGGTGGCAGGCAGAGCCCAATACCTGGTGCAGTCATTGCAGAGCAAATGAGTAATCTCGTTTCAAATCTCAGTTTGCTTATTCAAATTGATTTGAATGAAGCAAACAAAATTTTTACTTGAAGTGAACCCTTAAGTAGTGAAGGAATTATAGACTTTGTAAAAACATTTTGACAATCCTTTTGATGCAATACTTGAGAGACTGATGATCTGAATTCACATGGAAGTCTGATCTACACATAATGTCACCATTCCTTCACAGCAGCAATCATGGCATACAACTCTTTATCTTAAGAAGGCCAATTTTTTTGTGTGGCATCAAACTTGTGGCACATGAACGTGAGAGGATGCCCAACTTGAAGCAATACAGCCCCAATAGCAATGTCACTCACATCTGTCTCAACCACAAGAGGCTTAATTACCAACTCTAAAGCATTAGTCAATGGAGTATCACCATTGCCTATCCCAACAATCTCTTTCCTTCATACAAATTCCAGGCACACATCTCTCTCATCTTTCCATTGCAAGCTTGGGAAACTTCAGGAACTTTCCGGAGGCTTGAGAACCCACAAGGCTGTGATCCAGGTGAGTGCTTCTTCCTCCAGCTTTGGTTTCCATTCTCTTTTCTATGTTTCTCTTTACACTGAGCACTTCTTCACAATTTTCACATCATTTTCTTTGGTTTTCTCTCCTCTTTCTTTCTGGACTTGGGTTCAGTTTTTTCTCAGAGTTTTCCCCATGTGGTTTTCCTTGTGACTCCAAACTTGATCCCTCTTCCATTTTCTTTGTTTCTTTTCTTTGTTTTGGTTTCTCCAGTTTCCGCAGTTCCCCAACATGGGCATTGCATTGGACATCTGAAAATCGAGAGGTTCTCTTCACGCGACAAGCACGCTTGATCCACTGTGGTCATCTGTTGGGATGCAAGCCGCATCCATGAGCCATTAGCTGCCTGAGAGAGAGCAAACCAGAGAATATTCTGATTCCTGCGATTAGTGCATTGTATAAAAGCCCCATGATACTACGTTGGGGGGGATATTTTAGAAGGATGTAAATCTATTATTTTGAGATTGTTTTTATAATATTTTAATATTGTAGTTTTTTTTTTGTAAATTTTGAACTTTTTTATTTGTTGTAAATGAAAATATGAATTTTACAAAAGTTTGTTGTTTAGTACATGTGGAGAAGATTGAGTTGTTGTTTTTGTCATGAAGTCAGAAAAAGCTCAAACCTATACTTTGTGTTAATTTGGCATTGGCCACTGTTCTTTACTTGTAAACAAACCATTTTCCAGCTGCACTAACATGAGTTTCATTTCACCATTTTCAAATGATTCCTATGCTCATTTTGATCTGTCCATATCCTATGAAAGAAAATGGAAATGTGGTAGTGCTCCAAAACATTGCATCTCCAGCATCTCATGGTGTTCTTCAGCATTGGGAGGAGCTTCTTCACACTTGGCCTCAGCCTTGCATGTGGAGAGAAGAACCACATGGATCAAACAAATAGTAAAGCCATGAACATACCTCAATTGGCAGGAGTGTCTTGTCTTGCAGAAGGAAAACTTGCACAACTAAAACCAAGAAAAACAAAGTGAGCCAGTTGAGGAGAAAGAGAAGAGAAAAAAACTTGCCTTGAGCCACTTGAGAAAAGTATGTGATTGCTTCTATCAATATTTCCATTAGCACCACCTATCATCTTGGTGAGCAGCAGAAACAAAACATACAACAAGGTAAAAGAAAGAAAAAGTAATAAGCACCTACCTAGTGAGCCAGTTGAGGAGAACATACCTCAACATGGGGGAACTCAATGAACAAAATAAAACAAGTATGAAGCACAAGAAAAAGGAATGAGAGTGAAACCTTGTCAGTGAGTCCGAGATAGGGACCAAGTCCAAGTCCAAGCTTGAGTCCAAAGTCAAGACTGCGTCCAAATATTAAAATACTAATACATGTCATGGGGTGAAAGCCTAAAGTGATTGTTTTTCCCGAGGGGGGGCAGGGGGGAGGGGGCTGTGAGGGGTTCCAAAACTATACTAGGGAGAATATGGTGGTTAGACTCCAATGGAACTAATTTGGTTAGGAAAGGCTAGTGTGACCCAGGAAGGCTACACCCACATGGTAGGTGATGATATATCTAGTGAAGAGTCCAAAGCTAGAGTGAATATAGATAGACAAGCAAGGTATCTTGGTGAAGTGTTCAAGAGCTAGCTCTAACTCCCCTAGAAGATCAAATACTTGATGCTCCCAATCTAGGTATGGCTGGCACTACCTACTTGGATACCTGGCATGGCTCATCGAATTCTCGCTTTATAGGGCACCCAAAGGTGGAAGGTGGGGGGAGTACCCATGAGGCTTGCATAGGGCCACAGTGTTTCAAAATGTATCCCAAAGTCTCGAATTGTAGAAAGGAAGAGAAGCAGTCCTCTTGTGTAGTGACCAAAGATATGGTCACATGGTGAGGAAGTCCCAGATGCTAGTAGGACTTAGTGGTTAGGCATTTAAGCCCTAACCTAGTGGGGGTGTTAGTGAGCATTGCCGTGGATAGAGTGGGTGGGGACCAAAGAAGGGTGTTCCCTATTGTAAAAGACTAATTTTTCCATTTTACTTTAGTCACTTAGCCACAACTTCAACCACATGGAGGAGTCTCACTCTTAACCTTCATAAGTCCTATTTCGGACTTGGGGACTTGCTAGCCCGGAGAATGGCATCTATGCCACTCAACCTTTGCACTTGGTCCAAGTGCTCCACGTGCCCAATCCCATGACCGACACCCAAATGTACCACCGACATATTAGCCCATTATGCTAAAGCCATACTCATTCATCTTTTGTCACACTGGTGGTCCAACACCACCTGCATCACAATCCCATCTCTCAAAGACTGGGCCATTTATCCATGAGTGATCATCCCAGATCCACTCCTTAGCATCCTTAGGATGCTCGTAGAGATGGGGAATAGCCTTCCCCAATATTTCTTTTTCAAGCCTCACCAAATCCCTTTCTGTCCACAGCTGTGTTTGCCAACACTGCCACTAGATCAAGGCTTATAGTCCCGACCACTATGTCCCAATGTCCTTGCTGTATGATTACATCCTTGGTCACCACACAAGTGAACTGCTTCTCTTCCTTTCCATAGTCTGGGACTTTGGGACTGTGAGACACAAATCCCTAAGCCCCAAAGTGGAGCCGAAAGGGTGCCATGTGGTAGTGGCCGAAGCAAAAGCCAAACGAGCGTAACACATTTGGACTAAAAGGCTCCGACTTGAAAGGTTGAGAGCGGCAATGGAACTCCCAACAGAGTGCTCAAAGAACAAGCATGAAGTGAGCAATAAGTGAGGCTCCAAAAAGGGACCCGAGTTAGAGTCTGAGGTGGAGTCCGAGTGGAGTCCGAGATGGACCCAAGATGGAGTCCGAGATGGAGTCTGAGATGGAGTCCAAGATGAAGTCTGAGATGGACCTGAGATGGAGTCCGAGAAGGACCCGAGATGGAGTCCGAGGTCGAGATAGAGACCGGGACTGAGACCGGGACCGAGACCAAGACCGAGACCGAGGCCGAGACCGAGACCGAGACAGAGACCGGGACCAAGACTGAGGCTGAGCCCGAGGCCGAGGCCGAGTCCGAGTCTGAGTCCGAGTTCGAGTCTGTGAGGGTAAAAGCCCAAAGCGTTCGTCTCCTAGTGTTGGGTGATGAACTGACCACTGGGAAGTCCAAGACTAGAGTGAATACGGACTGACAAGCGGGGTAGCTTGGTGAAGTGTTCAAGAGCCGGCTCTAGTTCCCTCGGGAGATCGACTGGTCGATGCTCCCAGTCCAAGTGTGGGTGGCACTACCTACTTGGATACTTGGTGTGGCTCAACGGAACCTCGCTCTAAGCCCATGGTTAGAGCACCCAAAGGCGGAAGGCGGGGAGAGTACCCACAAGGCTTGCGTAAGGCCACGGTGTTCCAAAATGTTGTCCCAAAGGCCCAAACTGTGGAAAGGAAGAGGAGTAGTCCTCTAGTGTAGTGACCAAGGATACAGTCGTGCGGTGAGGAAGTCCCAAAGGACCGTGGGACTTAGTGGTCGGGCTGGTGGGCCTTGATCCAGTGGCAGTGTTGGCGAACACGGCCAAAGACAGAAAGGGACTTGGCGGGGACTAGAAAGGAGATATTGGGGAAGGGTATTCCCCATGTCTGTGGGTATCCTAAGGATGTTAAGGAGTGGATCTAGGATGACCACTCATGGACGGATGGCCCAGTCTTGGAGAGACGGGATTGCAATGCAGGTGGTGTTGGACCACCGATATGACCAAGGTGATTGGGCATGGCCTAGCATAACGGGCTGGTGTGTTGGTGCTGCCTTGGGGTGTCAGTCATGGGACTGGACACGAGGAGCATTTGGACCAAGTGCAAAGGTTGAGTGACATAGATGCCATTCTCAGGGTAGCAAGCCCCAAGTCCCGAATGGGACTTATGGAGGTTGTGAATGAAACTCCTCCAAGTGGTCGGAGGTGTGGTTAAGTGACTAAAGTAGAATGGAAAAATTTAGTCACTTACAGGGACGACATTTCAAAACACCATAGTTCTATGCGAGCTTTGTGGGTACTCTTCCCACTATCTGCCTTTGGGTGCCCTAGCCAAGTGGCTAGAGTGAGGTTTCGATGAGCCATGCAAGGTATCCAAGTAGGTCGTGCCACCCACACTTGGATTCCGGTTTTGGAAGCAACATTATCTCTCTTGAAGCTGCCCTTTCAGCACAGCTACAGATCACTGAGAGCTCCTCCATCATGCTCAAGACGTTCGCAAACCACACTGTTCCTCCAGCGGGCATTTGCTATGGTGTCAAGGTCTCTGTGCAAGGTGTTATTTCTGAGGTGGATTTCTTCGTGGTTGACTACCAACGTCTTGGAATGTCCTCCTTGGAGGACTCTATCATCCTTGGCAGATCATGGCAAGTCACAGCCCATTGCACCATTGACAGTGCACAAGGCAAGATAGAAATTAGCGATGGAACCCATAGCGTCACCTTTCTCAACAACCATGGTAGAGCTCTTTCTCAGCAAGCCCAACAGACTCAGACTAAGATGGCCTCCACACCGTACTTTCCTCCTGAGCTCACAGAGGTTTTTCCTGAGTTGGCGGTGGAATCAACCATCTATATGACGGATGCTTTCTCATGCAATGCGATTGACATGGTTGGAGGTCAGTCAGGTAGCCTGAGACATCTCTTAGCTTCTTCGAGTGATCATCCCAAATCCACTCTTTAGCATCCTTAGGATGCCCGTAGGCATGGGGAATAGACTTCCCCAATATCCCTTTTCCAGTCCCCAACAAGTCCCTTTCTGCCTATGGCCGTGTTTGCCAACATTGCCACTAGATCGAGGCCCACAGGCCCGACCACTAAGTCCTACAGACCTCTGGGACTTCCTCGCCACACGACTGTATCTTTGGTCACTACACCAAAGGATTACCTTTCTTCCTTTTCACAATCTGGGCCTTTGGGAAGTTCTGTTGAGCTATGCCAGGTATCCAAGTAGGTAGTGCCACCCACACTTGGACTAGGAGCATCAACCATTTGATCTTCTGGAGCAATTAGAGCCAACTCTTGAACACTTCACCAAGTTACCCCACTTGTCAGTCCATATTCACTCTAACTTTGGACTTCCCAGTGGTTATCCTATCACCCAACACCTGGGTACAGCCTTCCTAGGACAAACTGGCCTTTCCTGGCCAAACTAGCTCCATTGGAGTCCTCCCCCTACTACACTTTTGGAGCTCACCAAACCCCCCAGAGTCTGGGAGATGAATGCTTTGGGCTTTCACCCCCTCAGACTCAAACTTAGACTCGGACTCAGACTCGGACTCAGACTTGGACTTGGGCTCGGGCTCAAGCTCGGTCTAGGGCTCAGTCTCAGGCTCGGGCTTGGTCTCGGTCTCGGTCTTGGTCCCGGTCTCGGTCTTGGTCTCGGTCCCGGTCTCAGTCTCGATCTCGATCTTGACTTCAGACTCCATCTCGGGCCCTTCTCGGACTCCATCTTGGATTCCATCTCGGACTCCATCTTGGACTCCATCTCGGGTCCATCTCAGGCTCCATCTCAGACTCCATCTTAGGTCCATCTCGGACTCCATCTCGGGTCCATATCGGGTTGATATCGGACTCCATCTCGAGTCCATCTCGGACTCCATTGCGGGTCCATCTCGGACTCCATCTCGGGTCCTCTTGTGTCCCTTTTCTAGAGACTCCTTTATCGCTCACTTCGTGCTTGTTTCTCGAGCACTTCGTTGAGAGTTCCACTCATGCTCTGGACATTTCAAGTTGGAGCTTTTGGTCCAAACATGTTACACTTGTTTGGCCTTCACCTCGGCCACTTCCATGTGGCACCCTTCCGGCTCCAATTTGGGGGCTAGGGATTTTGTCTCACACACACCTCTGACCATTTGGAGGAGTCTTCCTCACAACCTCCATAAATACTATTCTGAACTTGAGGCTTGCTAACCCCGAGAATGGCATTCATGCTACTCAACCTTTGATTGCTCCATGTGTCTGATCCCATAATTGACACTCAAAGGTACCATGATATATCAGTCTGTTACACTAAGGCCATGCCCATTCGCATTTGTCACACTGATGATCCAACACCACCTATATCACTGTCTTGTCTCTCAAAGATTGGGCCATCTGTCTATGAGTGATCATCCCAAATCCACTCCTTAGCATCCTTAGGATGGCCACAGACATGGGGAATGGCTTTCCTCAATATCCCTTTTTCAGTCCCCACCAAGTCCCTTTCTATCTATGGCCTTGTTTGCCAACATTGCCACTATATCAAGGCCTATAGGCCCAACCACTGAGGATCACCCAATGTGCTGGCACGAGCACTTGGTTACGGCATTGTGGGCCTTTCGGACATCCTTCAAGACATCCATCTCCGTGACCCCATTCTCCCTTGTCTATGGGACAGAAGTTGTGCTTCCAGTGGAGATCCAAGTGCTATCACTCTCACTTTCACTTCGATATGCAGTAGTGATGTAGCTTAGCGATGAGGACAAGCTTCATGCATGTGACTTGGAGGTTCTTGCCTTGGAAGAACAATGACGATCCACATCAGAACATCTCCTTCAAGGCAAGTAGAAGATCAAGTCAATCATTGATCACCAGCGGTTGGCTGAACCATTCAAGGATGGCGATTTCGTTCGACTCAAGGAGTTTATGCCACATTTGAAGTTCTCCCCTCGCTGGACTGGCCCCTACTTTGTCCAGCGACACATTGAAGGCAAAGCATATGTGTTAATTGATGCTGATGGACGTGAACTCCCACATGCTCACAACCACTCTCATCTCAAACGCTTCATCCGGTGAAGCATTGCTCTTCTCTTCTTTTTCTTTTTCTTTTTCTTCCTTTCTTTCACTTTACTTTCAAGCTCTATTTCGTTAAAGTGGGAATTGTCATTATCCCACTTGTAAAATAAGGTTTCCAAACCTTTATATAGTATATAAATATAACAAAATTCAACTGCATTGAGGCACATGCCATTTTATTTTAAACAAGGAAATGTCTACTCAATCACTTCTCCTCCCCCTGCCACTGCTTCACCTCTCTCTTCTCCTTGTCATCGTCGTCCAATTTCTTTCCATCCTTTTAATATTGGCTCAGTTGCTCCGAGTCTAGGTGGAGCCCAAGTCCCCATTCAATCTTTACTTTCCCCTTATTAATAAAACAACTTCGTAGACTTCCAATAACATGCTGTAACACTTCTAGTATAATGCAAATCCTCTCAAAGAATTGTCTTTTAATATTAATACAATGGCATGGAACCCCATGTCATAATAAGTTACATTTTTAAATAAATACATGCCATCTCAGACTGTTATTTTTTGCCTCCAACGCCTATACAATAATCTTGGAATTTCATCTCTCCACACTATCAGGATTTAAACCCAATAGTAATGCCATCGCTTCTCTAATACGTCCACGCTCATGTTCAGTGGTCGAAGAACCCATCCGGTTGAGCAGATTATGGAGATGCGGATAGTGCTTGGCTAGACAATATACATGCCATAAATGATGATTGGTGTCTGTCCGATCAAATGGCTTCTGATATACCGTTCCATCTGCCATTTGGTTGATTTCTGCAGCCACCTCCTGGACTGGCCGGTTCTCTATCACCATCGCTCCAAGCCGTTTTGCAAGGTCCCCCAGAACATACGGTTTCTTCTCCCTAGTTTCCATACTGCAAGAGATGGGGTGCACTGCATATGTGTGCGTGTTCGCTGCAGTTTTAATCAGCGAGTCATCGATGATGAGGATTTCACTTGACCTAGCAGTCCGGTTCATCACTACAGCCTCTGGCTTGATGAAGATGGGCTTGCTACCCCTCACATGGACCATAGTCAAGCAATCCTCCTGCGTTAGGAGAAAGTCAAATGGTAATATTACTCGCGTTTGATCGTGCATCATCTGTAGCAACGTTAATGCATTGTGGCGCATCATGGATATCCAAACTCCCAATTGCAAATTGAACCCGGCCCTCTGTTTTAAGAGTCGCATGGTCATTATTAGATCCCGCAGTTTCTCCCGTGTGATTAATGTGAATCTGTCTCTTTTGACCAACTTGCGACCGCAGGCTTTGGAGGGTGCAGTGACATTCGAGGACGAGCCACGCTCATGGGAGAAAAGGACACCGTTCAGATCAAAAACGATACAGTACCTTCGCCGTGACTATGAAATAAAATGCGTTAGCAGAAAAAATGGTACAAGTCAATTTTACCATCTACAATATTAGTGAATGGTGCTCCCGATGGTCGTTGAGAGGGTTTTGGTCGAGGAAACGTGAAGGGCGGAAATACTCTCCTCTGCAATGTGGGGTTAATCGCATCCGATGGCGTGTGGGCACTGTGAGACATAAAATCCCTAGGCCCCAAAGTGGAGCCGGAAGGGCGCCACATGGTAGTGGCCGAAGTGAGAGCCAAACGAGCGTAACACGTTTGGACCAAAAGCTCCGACTTGAAAAGTCAAGAGCAGGAGTGGAACTCCCAACGAAGTGCTCAAGGAACGAGCACGAAGCGAGCAAAAGGCGAGGCTCCAAAAAGGGACCCAAAAGGACCAACACATGACACGTGGAAGTGTTCGAGATGGACTCGAGTTGGGGTCCGAAGAGGAGTCCGAGATGGACCCAAGTTGGAGTCCGAAATGGAGTCCGAGATGGACCCGAGTTGGAGTCCGAAGTGGAGTCCGAGATGGAGTCCGAGATGGACTCGAGATGGAGTCCGAGATGGAGTCCGAAGTGGAGTCCGAGGTGGACCCGAGATGGACCCGAGTTGGAGTCCGAAGTGGAGTCCGAGATGGACCCGAGATGGACCCGAAATGGAGTCCGAGATGGAGTCCGAGGTGGACCCGAGATGGAGTCCGAGATGGAGTCCGAGATGGACCCGAAATGGAGTCCGAGATGGACCCGAAATGGAGTCCGAGATGGACCCGAGATGGAGTCCGAGATGGAGTCCGAGATGGAGTCCGAAGTCGAGACCGAGACCGGGACCGAGACCGAGACCAAGACCGAGACCGAGACCGAGATCGGGACCGAGACCGAGACCGAGGCCGAGGCCGAGACTGAGCCCGAGCCCGAGTCCGAGTCCAAATCCGAGTCTGAGTCCGAGTCCGAGTCCGAGTCCGAGTCCGGAGCCTGAGAGGGTGAAAGCCCAAAGCGTTCGTCTCCCAAACCCTGGGGGGTTTGGTGAGCTCCAAAAGTATAGTAGGGGGAGGACTGCAGTGGAGCCAGTTTGGCCAGGAAAGGCCAGTTTGGCCCAGGAAGGCCGGACCCAGTGTTGGGTGATGAGCTGCCCACTGGGAAGTCCAAGACTAGAGTGAACACGGACCGACAAGCGGGGTAGCTTGGTGAAGTGTTCAAGAGCCGGCTCTAGTTCCCCCGGGAGATCGACTGGCCGATGCTCCCAGTCCAAGTGTGGGTGGCACTACCTACTTGGATACCTGTCGTGGCTCAATGGAACCTCGCTCTAAGCCCATGGCTAGAGCACCTAAAGGCGAAAGGCGGGGAGAGTACCCAGGTGGCTCACGTAAGGCCACGGTGTTCCGAAATGTTGTCCCAAAGGCCCAGACTGTGGAAAGGAAGAGGAGTAGTCCTCTGGGGTAGTGACCAAGGACACAGTCGTGTGGTGGGGAAGTCCCAGAGGACCGTGGGACTTAGTGGTCGGGCTGGTGGGCCTTGATCCAGTGGCAGTGTTGCCAAACATAGCCAGGGGCAAAAAGGGACTTAGTGGGGACTGACAGAGGGATATTAGGGAAGGCTATTGGTGATGCAAGTGGTATTGGACTACCAGTGTGGCAAAGGTGATTGGGCATGGCCTTAGCGTAACGGGCTGCTATGTCGGTGGTACCTTTGAGTGTTGGTCATGGGATCGGACACGTGGAGCACTTGGACCAAGTGCAAATGTTGAGTGGCATGGATGCCATTCTCGGGGCTAGCAAGTCCCAAGTCCTGGATTGGACTTATGGAGGTTGTGAATGAGACTCCTCCAAGTGGTCAGAGGTGTGGTTAAGTGACTAAAGTAGAATGGAAAATTTAGTCGCTTACAATTTGGTATCGGAGCTGTTCCTTAGTCCGACTTTTATTGGTGCTCAAGTGTATCACCACTGGTGTTGGCAACGGAAGGTCCGAGAAGTGGGCCTACCCTTGGAGAGTAGCAGGTCGGGAAGACATGGCTCTCCATTACAGTTCATGTGTGAACTTGTAGACAAGGTGGTGGATAGAAAAGGGGCCAATAATGGAACGACTTTGGGATCTTGGGAACAGTGCAAGGTTTTCCTCATTGAGTTGAGGAGGTGATCCAGATGAGCGTTTGACTCAGCAAACGGGCTAATGTAGTTGGGGTAAACAACTATAGTTGGGATCACGGGGAAGATAAAGACTCCAAAAACAATAAAGGAGTCACAAGTTTATCCTCACATAGTTGAGGCTGGTGCTCATGAAGGTGAGACTGGAATGGATGACCGTGAGAGGTCAAGTATGGATGAGGACACGAGTCCTCGAAATGGTAGCCGGGGCTACCTCTAATAAATGCTGAACAACCCAACTCCTTGGGTTGGGTAGAAGGTAGCTACCCAAGACTTTTTAATAGCATAAGGAAGTTGGATATACCCTTACGGGGGATAAGTTGCTTATGTAGCGATATAGTAAGTCAATGTCATAAAAGGAAATACTCATTGTCAAGAAAGCCATCATTGGGACACCCGAACACTCTAGAACACCAGAAGGTGGTGTTTGATGTCGCAAGGGCAATGGATAAGACCCAAGGGACTAAGTCCCTAGCCAATGATGGATAGAAGGTGCTATCCAAATGTCCAAGGTTGCGGAGACAGGAGAGGACTGTCTACCCGAGTTGGACAAAGCTAAAAATGGAATTTTGGCAAGGCTAGTGATGGGCATGTAAAGGCCCATAAGCAACAAGGTAATCCCAGTGTGTGGGATTATAAGGTGAGCATACCCGGATTGAGGAACCACTCCATGAGCTATTGGGTAGGTTCATCCCTAAGAATACTTGCTAAGGCATGATAGAAAGTGCAAAGCTATCCTCCTGGTCTGGAGGAAAATGACCGAAGGAAAGGTGTGAAGCCAAAAGCAAGAAGTAAGGGGATAGAACCGAACCACAGGAATCGAAGGGCATAACCAAGGGTGGTTATGCCAGCTGGGAGTGGAGAATCAAGTGGGGGCTCAAGGGTGTTGCCGCTAGCAACCGTGATGCCATGGAGAGTCTAAAATATGGAATTGTCCATGTTAGACTATGTGGCAATTGGAAAGCTTGCAAAAAGGGAGGCCTTAGCAAGCTAAGGGACAGAGTTCCTTCAAGTTCCCAAAGAGGATTCTAGGTAGCTTAGTACCTAGAAAGGCCAAGCGTAAATGGTTCAAGGAACGCGCGAAATCAGAGTGGCGCAGCAGAAACGTGGTCTTGAAGCTTGCCATGAGGCAAGGCTATCAAGGTTAGGGAAGTAGTTCCCGAGTGTTCAAAGAGAGGGCTTTGAACAAAAGTCGATGATCAAGGGCTTTCACGCTTGTGCAGGAACCATGTTACAGTGGTCGGAGGACTTGCCAAAGCGAGATTGGCAAGTCAGGGGAACAAATACCCTAGTTGAAGGTGATAACTTCAAAAGGGTGGGCCATAGGGCCGAGCATGGAGGAGTCCATGCATGATCATAGGCTTGTCAAGTGAGAGGACTTGGCAGTGCGAAGGAACTAGGTTCCTAAACTGTGATCTGTAGCGCGCTTTAAATATAGGTTGGTGCACCGGCGTGAGGAGTCACACCAGGCATCTTGTGTGATGCCATCCGTAGATGCATATATGGAGGTTGGGTTCGAGTCCCGACCCTCTAGTGCTTGGGTTCGAGTCCCAAATCACTAGGGCGTGGTGATGGTTTGGAATATGAGGATACTCATATTTCGGTGGTCATGGACTCTCAGTGGGGAGACTGGTTTGGGCACACCGCCAAGCGAGGGATGCCTCGGAGTCGTGATGCACGGTTAGATTGCTTAGTGTGAAGGCTCGGCATATCTAACTTGAACGCTTTGGTGCAAGTGGCACCAAGGATGTGGTGAGTGAGATGGGGACACCTAATCTCAGTTGCTATGGACCCTTGGCCGGAAGGGCTGGCTTGGGTGCACCGCCAAGTGTGGGGGATGCCCCCGGGGTCGTAGTTAACAAGTTAAAGGTCTGGAAGACCTAGTACCTATTGGCGAACCTGTTAAGGTGCCGAGGTGAGATCACTAGGTGATCTTGTGGCTAAATAAGGACAAGGTCCTTGTTTGGGTTAAGGAATAAGGTTCTTAGTTCAAAGTGTTGATTTGAACTATTGATGATGGTGTAGCTTGGTCAAGGTGACCAAGTGGGAAAAGCACCTTAGGGAAATAAGCTATGTCATTGCGATGGCATAGTGTGTCCAAGGAAAGTAGTCTCTAAAGAGACCCATGGGAGGGTCACAAAGTTGGGCTGTGGATAGAGCCTATAGCAGAAGATGCTAAAGAGACTTACTAGGGGTGAACACCCTAGTCTTGGCAAAGCCGAGCCTTTGCTATGGAATCAAAAGAATACCTCAAGGAGGGAGGTAGAGATTCGACGTTGCTTGGTGCAACAATCAACGGATAGGAGCAAAAGATGAGTGGCCAAGATAGGGCCGTGGAATCCCTTGGAAGGAATCCAAGTGACAAAGTTAGGCAAGGAACACTAATGTGTTGGATGCTAACAAATTGCGGGAAAGGAAGTGTGTTTCCAAGGATGGATTCTGAATTGCTCCGATTTGGCGAAAGTGGAAGCTCCAAGGGAGGGAGCGGTAAGGTAGCCAAATGATAGGGCCATGGACAGCCCTAGCACAAAGTATGATAAATGGAACTTAGTGCCCAAGGTGGCACGAAATAGAAGAGAGGATGATGGTGCCCTCAAGTAATGAACTTCCTAGGATGGGGAGTGGAGTTGCACAATCTGTGCAATGCAAGGTGTTGGAGACACCTAGGAAATTGACTTCCAAAAAGTCAAAAGAGTAAAAGTTCCAAAGTGCAAAGGTTATAGCGCTGGAAAGTGACACCACTTGAGAACGAGTAGTGGGATCGAGTTAGAGAAGGTGTCTCTAACAGGTTTAGTGAGAACTAAACCAATAAAAGGAGAGAACCACCACAGGTGGTCAAATGAGCCTCTAAGTTGGAGAGGCTATGCTCCTTAAAGGATGGACAAGGCATGGTGAGCCTTTGGTGTCAAACCATAGACAAAGATTGGCTAGGTGCCAAGGATGGAAATGGTAACACGTGTGGGTGTTACTTTATGAAAGGGTTTACCGTTCGATGAGGACATCGAACTTCGTCTATGGGTGGTGGAGTTGTGAGACACAAAATCCCTAGGCCCCAAAGTGGAGCCGGAAGGGCGCCACATGGTAGTGGCCGAAGCGAGAGCCAAACGAGCGTAACACATTTGGACCAAAAGCTCCGACTTGAAAAGTCAAGAGCGGGAGTGGAACTCCCAACGAAGTGCTCAAGGAACGAGCACGAAGCGAGCAAAAGGCGAGGCTCCAAAAAGGGACCCAAAAGGACCAACACATGACACGTGGGAGTGTTCGAGATGGACTCGAGTTGGAGTCCGAAGGGGAGTCCGAGATGGACCCAAGTTGGAGTCCGAAGTGGAGTCCGAGATGGACCCAAGTTGGAGTCCGAAGTGGAGTCCGAGATGGAGTCCGAGATGGACTCGAGATGGAGTCCGAGATGGAGTCCGAAGTGGAGTCCGAGGTGGACCCGAGATGGACCCGAGTTGGAGTCCGAAGTGGAGTCCGAGATGGACCCGAGATGGAGTCCGAGATGGAGTCCGAGATGGAGTCCGAGGTGGACCCGAGATGGACCCGAAATGGAGTCTGAGATGGAGTCCGAGATGGACCCGAGATGGAGTCCGAGATGGAGTCCGAGATGGACCCGAAATGGAGTCCGAGATGGACCCGAGATGGAGTCCGAGATGGAGTCCGAGATGGAGTCCGAAGTCGAGACCGAGACCGGGACCAAGACCGAGACCAAGACCGAGACCGAGACCGAGATCGGGACCGAGACCGAGACCGAGGCCGAGGCCGAGGCCGAGCCCGAGCCCGAGTCCGAGTTCGAATCCGAGTCTGAGTCCGAGTCCGAGTCCGAGTTCGAGTCCGGAGCCTGAGAGGGTGAAAGCCCAAAGCATTCGTCTCCCAGACCCTGGGGGGTTTGGTGAGCTCCAAAAGTATAGTAGGGGGAGGACTGCAGTGGAGCCAGTTTGGCCAGGAAAGGCCAGTTTGGCCCAGGAAGGCCGGACCCAGTGTTGGGTGATGAGCTGCCCACTGGGAAGTCCAAAACTAGAGTGAACACGGACCGACAAGCGGGGTAGCTTGGTGAAGTGTTCAAGAGCCGGCTCTAGTTCCCCCGGGAGATCGACTGGCCAATGCTCCCAGTCCAAGTGTGGGTGGCACTACCTACTTGGATACCTGTCGTGGCTCAACGGAACCTCGCTCTAAGCCCATGGCTAGAGCACCTAAAGGCGAAAGGCGGGGAGAGTACCCAGGTGGCTCGCGTAAGGCCACGGTGTTCCGAAATGTTGTCCCAAAGGCCCAGACTGTGGAAAGGAAGAGGAGTAGTCCTCTGGGGTAGTGACCAAGGACACAGTCGTGTGGTGGGGAAGTCCCAGAGGACTGTGGGACTTAGTGGTCGAGCCTGTGGGCCTCGATCCAGTGGCAGTGTTGCCAAACACAGCCAGGGGCAGAAAGGGACTTAGTGGGGACTGACAGAGGGATATTGGGGAAGGCTATTGGTGATGCAAGTGGTATTGGACTACCAGTGTGGCAAAGGTGATTGGGCATGGCCTTAGCGTAACGGGCTGCTATGTCGGTGGTACCTTTGAGTGTTGGTCATGGGATTGGACACATGGAGCACTTGGACCAAGTGCAAATGTTGAGTGGCATGGATGCCATTCTCGGGGCTAGCAAGTCCCACGTCCTGGATTGAACTTATGGAGGTTGTGAATGAGACTCCTCCAAATGGTCAGTGTAAGCGACTAAATTTTCCATTCTACTTTAGTCACTTAACCACACCTCTGACCACTTGGAGGAGTCTCATTCACAACCTCCATAAGTTCAATCCAGGACTTGGGACTTGCTAGCCCCGAGAATGGCATCCATGCCACTCAACATTTGCACTTGGTCCAAGTGCACCACGTGTCCGATCCCATGACCGACACTCAAAGGTACCACCGACATAGCAGCCCGTTGCGCTAAGGCCATGCCCAATCACCTTTGCCCCACTAGTAGTCCAATACCACTTGCATCACAGTCTTGGCTCTCCAAGACCAGGCAAACCATCCGTGAGTGGTCATCTCAGATCCACTCCTTAGCATCCTTAGGATGCCCACCGACAAGGGGAATAGCCTTCCCCAATATCCCTCTGTCAATCCCCACTAAGTCCCTTTCTGCCCCTGGCCGTGTTTGCCGACACTGCCACTGGATCGAGGCCCATAGGCCCGACCACTAAGTCCCACGGTCCTCTGGGACTTCCTCACCACACGACTGTGTCCTTGGTCACTACCCCAGAGGACTGCTCCTCTTCCTTTCCACAGTCTGGTCCTTTGGGACAACATTTCGGAACACCGTGGCCTTACGCGAGCCACCTGGGTACTCTCCTCGCCTTCTGCCCTTGGGTGCTCTAGCCATGGGCTTAGAGCGGGTTCCGTTGAGCCACACCAGGTATCCAAGTAGGTAGTGCCACCCACACTTGGACTGGGAGCATCGGCCAGTCGATCTCCCGGGGGAACTAGAGCCGGCTCTTGAACACTTCACCAAGCTACCCTGCTTGTCGGTCTGTGTTCACTCTAGTCTTGGACTTCCCAGTGGGCAGCTCATCACCCAACACTGGGTCCGGCCTTCCTGGGCCAAACTGGCCTTTCCTGGCCAAACTGGCTCCACTGCAGTCCTCCCCCTTACTATACTTTTGGAGCTCACCAAACCCCCCAGGGTCTGGGAGACGAACGCTTTGGGCTTTCACCCTCTCAGGCTCCGGACTCGGACTCGGACTCGGACTCGGACTCGGACTCGGACTCGGACTCGGATTCGGACTCGGACTCGGCCTCGGGCTCGGTCTCGGCCTTGGCCTCGGTCTCGGTCCCGATCTCGGTCTCGGTCTCGGTCTCGGTCTCGGTCCCGGTCTCGGTCTCGACTTCGGACTCCATCTCGGACTCCATCTCGGACTCCATCTCGGACTCCATCTCGGACTCCATCTCGGACTCCATCTCGGGTCCATCTCGGGTCCATCTCGGACTCCATCTCGGGTCCATCTCGGACTCCATCTCGGACTCCATCTCGGGTCCATCTCGGACTCCATCTCGGGTCCATCTCGGACTCCATTTCGGGTCCATCTCGGGTCCACCTCGGACTCCATCTCGGACTCCATCTCGGACTCCATCTCGGGTCCATCTCGGACTCCACTTCGGACTCCAACTCGGGTCCATCTCGGGTCCACCTCGGACTCCACTTCGGACTCCATCTCGGGTCCATCTCGGACTCCACTTCGGACTCCAACTCGGGTCCATCTCGGACTCCACTTCGGACTCCAACTCAGGTCCATCTCGGACTCCACTTCGGACTCCAACTCGGGTCCATCTCGGACTCCACTTCGGACTCCAACTCGAGTCCATCTCGGACACTCCCACGTGTCATGTGTTGGTCCTTTTGGGTCCCTTTTTGGAGCCTCGCCTTTTGCTCGCTTCGTGCTCGTTCCTCGAGCACTTCGTTGGGAGTTCCACTCCCGCTCTTGACTTTTCAAGTTGGAGCTTTTGGTCCAAACGTGTTACGCTCGTTTGGCTCTCGCTTCGGCCACTACCATGTGGCGCCCCTCTGGCTCCACTTTGGGGCCTAGGGATTTTGTGTCTCACAGTCAGAGGTGTGGTTAAGTGACTAAAGTAGAATGGAAAATTTAGTCGCTTACAGACACATGCCATTTCAGCTGTAGACTCTGGTACAATTGGCTCAACAGTGGCATGGGGTGGTTCCGATGGCGTGTGATCACACACCATTTCAGCTGGTGCCTCTGTTGGCAAAGTGGACATGACCGAACAGGCAGCAGGGGCGGTGTAGGGAGGTTCCAACAGCGCGTAGTCAGACGATTGGGCACACGTTGAGTCCGTTGGAAATGAGGATACGACCGGCTCGGCGGCTGGGGCGGCCTCATGCGGGTCCAATGGCGCCTGGTCACCGTTAGTTGGATACGTGGACAAGATTGACTCAGTGGTATGGGCAGCATCAAGTGGAGCGTGGTCAGCTTGCTTGGCGTTGATATGGATAGTAGCCTCCACCAGCTCTGATGACTCTTGCAGGCAAGTAGAGTCCACTGGCGGATCCATATGCATGTCCAAATATCTCCCTTTGATTGAGATGGTATCCTCCCGTGCTACTAAAAACAAACTCATTAGCACATTGAATCGACTATACTGTATTTACCATCAACTGCTATTGAGGAACTAGGACCGATATCACTTGGGCGCACTGCTGATTCTGAAGGATTGGACATACGTTTCGACCCTTGCTTGGCACTATCCTTCCTCGACACTAAAGGCTAGAGTTTGTATCTTAATTCAACTGAATAATCTCTACTTATCATTTGCTCTGCGACCTACATAGACAATGTTAGAAATGGTAAAAGGTTAGGAATGGATGTACTATTATTTACCTGATAGTTTGTCTTGTATGACCTTCCTCCGCTGCTCTTTGGCCACCTCAGGCTGGCCATCGTCGTCATCATCGTCGTCGTCGTTATTGTGATCATCACCATTGTGAGGACCATCCAAGTCCTCTTCGTCCTCCTCTTCTTCGTCCTCCTCTTCTTTGTCCTCCTCTTCGTCCTTCTGCTCTTCCTGCTTATTATCTTTCTCTGGCTCCTCATCCCCCTCCTGCATTTCTTCCATATGCTGCTCAGGCTGGATGGATTGTTCTTCCATGACCATCTTGGGAAAATCATCTGGCCGAGTCTCCATCTCAAAATACAAGACATCCATAGTCTGTTTTAGTGCGTGACCTAGGACCGTATCCTCACCCGACTATCTTAACATGGTTTCTGCACGTTCTTGCACCCTTCGAAGACGACGAGATGAGAAAAACGTGGCCCTGACTTGAAAAGCATCCCTCATCCATTGTACCTCTCCATTGAGATTGGGGAAGGGGAGTCCGCCATAGGAATCTGAGTGAGGAGGTGGTGACTGGCTGCTTTCACTTAGCTCTTGATCTGCAATGAATGGCATGAGCACACACGCCATAACCGCGAGGCATTACCTATCATCTTTTCGTTGCCCTTCTTCCTTTTCGAATCAAATGCCTCTGATCCTGACGACTGTCCAACGTGCTTTCGCTTTTTATGACCACTGTCAGTTTGAGCTTGGCTGGTGCTTGCCTATTTTGCCTTTGAAGAAGTGTCTCCTGCAAGGAATGGCATAAGACCACACGCCATTGCAAATATAATTTGTACCTCCTTTTTTCCTATTGCTTGTCTGTTTGTCCTTCTTCGACGCGCCACCAGTGCGCTTTTCAGTCCTCGTGTCTAAATATTCACAACGATCTATAATCAAAATGGCGTGAGGCCTCACGTGACCTTACTTTGTGCAGGTTGTGAGCTCGGCCCAACATGGGTATCTTCAACAATAGCTGTTAACGCCGTTTCAGCATCTGGGGGTGGCCACGCTCCTGCATACAGAGCTTGTGAGATAACATTTAAACTTAAAGTGCGTTCTCACCAGGTTCGCAGAGAAGATATTATTTTTCTTTGGCAACTGTAATTAAATGCTCCATTGAAGTCACCTCTTCAATGGAGTTTGTCACCGCAACACACAGGACACCCTTGAGTAGTGCGGCTCGAAAGAATAGTCCGCCGCAATTGTACTCGACAACGCATTTACCCTTGGAGTCGGAAGCAGGTGACCCACCCACTATTGCGTTGAAGACCCAGCTGAGCATTTCCCATGCTGCACCTGGAGCTTTCTTTGGATTTGAAAGCTCCATAGCCGTCTTCAGTTCCTTAGGCACGGGTAAATTGACCTCCCTCAGATCAATTCGATCGGCCTTGTCGAATGAAGCTGGGAAGTCACTCCAGTCCCACTCTGCTGCAGGACCAATAACAAGGGCGAGTGTGAAGATGCGGACATTCGTCAGTATCTTCTTCTTAGCCATTATCCCATGGATCTCCCGCATCTCCTTGCCTTTCAACCGAGCCTTCACCTCGTTCAAGGCCTTCCAAAACTTGTGATAGGATTCGGAGTCATAGATCATATAGTGGACTGAAGATTCCACCTCCGCAAGTCCCACCATTAAGTCAATGATGGAGCTGACTTCGTCTGCATGAGTGATCTCCTCGTTTGTGAAGTCCATCACACAAAAGATGTTCTTGACCTGCTCATCTCCGCGGGAAACGATGCTCCTCCACCTTTGATCCTCATCCGAATTCACGTATACCCGGTAAGGTTCTCGATAGGCCTCTGCTGCGGGGTCGAGCTGTTTCTGAAGCCGGCGGCCGACATCCCTCTTAATGAAATTTGGATACTGATCCAACTTCTCAGCTTTACTTTTCGTGGCATCCCGCAGCAGATCGATGAACTTGGGGGCCCCCTTCACGTACTCGTTGATGTCTTCATTTGACAACTCCAGCGCTTCCATCATCTCTTGCGTGGTGTCGATGCTCACCCTCTCCACGGCCACTTGCTCGAAGATCCAATCCTTCAATAGCGCACGAGCTCCCAGAGTCGTGCACAAGTCCTCGTATGTCACAATATGGCGAGGAGTCATTTTGGTCTTGTTGAAGACTACCTCACCACGTAGAAGAGCATTAGCCACTGTCAGAAGGTCGTCGTCGTCTAGAGACCACGAGAAACGCAAGGCGTTGAGCTTCAAATCATTGGGCTTCCGGCCGTCCTCCACACCCATTGAGTTTAGCAACTCCCCGTCATGGTACCTCCTCAGCACATGTACCCATTTGTCAAAAACAACTTTTGTCGCGAGTAGAATGTTATGGATGCTAAGTGTGTCATTGACCCCCAGTGTTTTCGAGAGAACACTCAAGAATTCCTGCAATGGAAATGGCGTGAGGCCACATGCTATGCCACATGCAACGAGGCTTACCTGCCAGGCGCTAGTTGCTAGTGCACGTCCTTGTCCTGGTTTTTGTGGCTTCTTCAGTTGAACCTAGAGCTTCCGTGTTCGTGCCAATGTCTCGTGCAGACCCGATTTGTAGCACGTTTCTTGCTTGACATTCTGTGCGTGGGAGATGTATATGATAGATCGGAGGGGCGAGTTGCCTTTTATCAGGCGGACAACTCTTGTCTTGAAGACTTTCTTCACCTCCTCGCCCACCATAATATCCACAACTATCTCTTGCATCGCCAAGCTAGAATGCTGTCCGGAGATGGCATAGAACCGGATGTTCTGATCGTCCAACACCTTCCTATTGATCAAGTCTGGAAACCTCGTCTCGCCCTTCATTGTTCGGTAGTAGGGGATCACGTCTGCGATATCGGGTGTTACTGGACTTGCCAGCATTTTCTGCTTCAGTTTCTCCACCCACTCATCAGATACTAGCCTGTGGTTGTATTTTCTTTGGATGTCAATACGGCTCACGTCGATTGTATATACTTTGTTGGAATAGTAACAAGTACTATTATCTGCGACGATTTTTGCTGCCTCTTCTTGCTCTTTGTGCTCTTTGCGGCTCTTGTTTTTTGTGGGTGTAGTGTTCGAACCTGAGGCAATGGCATCACCAAGTAGCTTCTTTTTTGGGAGCAGGAGAGTCAGACGTCGGCTTGAGCTTGACCACCCTTTTCTGCTTCGGGGTAGTTTCCAGATCGACCCCCTTCCCCTTCGCTTCGCGAACTGGAGGCACTCTCAACAGCTCAATGTTGGAATATAGTTTTTGAACATCGCCGTAGATGAGGTCCGTGGATTCCATGTGATCTTCATAGACCCGCAGCGTCTTTGAAATTGTGGGCCTCCTGGACAACCTCTCCCTAGCTCCCTCTAGGAATTCCTCATAGCCGCTGCCTCCCTTCGGGAAGCCACTAGGATGTGCAAGGTGGATCTTAAAGGCGGACGCTGTCTCTACCACAAGTGCCAATCCATATTCTTGCATGGAACTGCATGGAGTGTCTGTCACTTGGATGAGGATCCCCATGCATTCTTTTCTCCCACCATCTGTGTTGTACAGCCTCAGATCCTCGCTTTCCATCCTGAAAGTCCAACTGGTGAGCTCCTCCCCCTTCTCTGCATCCACATTGACAGTGGCTGGAAGAAGAACGCAATTCCTCGCCTGTTCAGAAATGCACAACAATTAGAGCTGACAGATGAAAAGCTAGCAGCTGGAAATAACGTGAGGCCACACGCCATTCACCACTGCATCAGATGTCTTGAGGCTGCATCCTATGATGGCGTGAGGCTACACGCCATCTGTAACCGGACTGCACTCGAGAGCCCAATCGGTGCATGCCAATGTTGCTACTGAATGGCATGTGGCCTCATGCCATTTTCTACTTGGCCTAAAAGACTTACCATTTGAAGCCGAATGGAGGCGTGACAATCGAGGCCGGACTCGCTGGCGAATGTGCACTGTGTGTGCAGCGGATCGTAGCAGCAAGGCTACTCTGCCACTTACAGTTGGAGAATGGCGCTGAAATCTCTTGGGACGCCAAGTGGGCTGCGTGTGGGTAGCGGAGTGGGCGGCGGAGTTGGCGGCGAAGTTACAAACTGGGTGTGTCTTGAAGTGGATGCCGATGCACACAAGCGCGATGCGAGCGCGAGTGTGATGCAAGCGCGAGTGGACGCCGATGCACACGAGAAACCTGTAGAGAAGGTAGATGAGCGTGAATGTGAGCGTGATCGCGAGTGGGAGCGCGATGTGAGCGTGAGTACGAAGCAAAATGCAAAACCTAACCTCACACGCGTGAAATGTCACGACGGTTGGTAATCCCGCCACGTCATCATTCCTCGGACTTGGGCGCCACCATTGACGTGAAATCCAAAAGAAATCCGCAACGTCATCATTCCTCGGATTGCATGCACGCGAAATCCAAAAGAAAGATCATGATTGGGATATCATTTAATACCCTCGCTATATTTATACCATGCATGATTGGATATTCCAAAGCATCCTGTATTTCCAAAAATGCCAGATGTTCAGCTAAATAAAGAATGGTATACAAAAAATCCCAAAAAATGCACCAAAAAATGCTCGGCGTCATCTGGCGTTATCTCTTGAATGGCGTGGGGCCGCATGCCATTTTCAGGGGCACATAGGAGTATATTCCTAGAATATTCTAAGACGCGCGAGATTTTTTTGAGTTTTCTGGAGATCCAACCGTTAGATCGTAACTAGATTTTACAGAATGGTATACAATGTCTTTCTTGATGACCCTGCATCTCGATCGGACACCACATGAGACCACACGAGCCTTACAATGTTTCAGGGGCATTTGCCATAGATCCGACCGTTATTTTGCTCCAAGATTTTACAGTTTGGTGTGCATTGACCTTTCCATCGACACTGCAAAGGGACATCACAATCAGATGTGGGATCACAAGAAACTAACTTCACTAACTCTGGTTTCACCAAGATCTACGTAAGGAGTTATGAAATGAAAGGACCCTCTCTATTGAAATGTGTTTATGGTCCTAGGGGCATTGTAACATATCAAAGGATTTTGCATCAAGTTCTGTATTTGCATGTTTATCAAGCTACTGAATTGCTAAACCCTAAACCCTAAACCCTAAATATGTGGCAAACGCTGCGTGAAGAAAGATGCCCTTTCTGGGCAAATGCTGTAAGAGGCAGATGCCGAGCAGATGTATCTCAGGCTAGCGAAGGGGACAAACAAAAGCTAGCTATAAACATGACAGGATGCAAATAGATTACTAGGCTGGTCCTACGAAAATGAAAAACCATAATTGAAAACATTGAAAATGCAAAAAGAAAGGTTTATAATATTTTTGAATTTTAAACAACCAAAGGAATGTAAGTAGGGCATGTGTTTGTAAGTTTAAAAATGCGTCAACCACTTAAATTCCCAAGTAAATAAAGCTGTTTCTATTTTTGGTACAGGTAAACTTTATAACGTGTGGGCTCATGCAATTTTGAACCCAAAAATGCACCAAAAAATGCTTGACTAGCATTATTCTTTGAATGGCGTGTGGCCTTATATTGCCATAAATGGACGTACACACACAGCATAATTATTCCTTTACACGGCGAATAATCTTGGCGCGGATTGCTGACATGGCATGGCAAAGTTCAACCTCTGACAGCAAAGTCTAGAAGCTACTCAGTTTGAAATTTGTCAGAGGAATCATAAGATCTGGTTTGTCAGAGGATTTGATGTGACGTTCAAGCGTGTGTTATTTTTGAATTCTAGAACTCATTCCTAGGTCTATCATTTTTGTGCGCCGTGTTCTTGGTTCCGCTGAGCACAGTGAGCGCTGCTTGTGTAAGCGGCGTTGTGAGCTGTGGTTTATGCGTCTACGAGCGGTTGCGGCATTGCGAGCGCCATTGCGAGCGGCAGTTTATGCGAGTGGCAGTTTATGCGAGTGGCAGTTTGTGCGAGCGGCGCTACGAGCAGTTGCAGTGTTGCGAGCGGCGCTACGAGTAGTTGCGGTGTTGCGAGCGGCACTGTCTTTGGTGTGGCTACCGCTTCCTCTTGATATTCGGCACTTGTGCTTCCTGGTATGTTCACCATGGAATGGCTTAGGACCACATTTAGAAATGGCATAAGGCCACATGCCATCTTGGGCCCTTGCAATTTCATGGCTAGCGTATTGTCATGTATGTTTTTACTTGCCTGCAGCTGTGTGTATATCAAGATGGCATGAGGGCTCATGCCAATTTTGTGAATGCAAAATTTCACGTGGGTGTCAATAGCATGTTTGAATAATGGCATGTGGCCTCATGCTATTGAGGTTGTTTGGTATGTTATGATTTAGGCCATTCTCCAATCATTTTTTGTATGGTCTTAACTTCTTTTCTGCACTTTCAGAATGGCCTTCAGGGTTGGGGAAAAGGTTTACATTTTGAATGGTGGGAAGAGAGTTGCAAAAGGGACCATTGTGTCTATGGATCGGAACTTTGTTATACACTGTCAAAGGCTTGGGGAAGGCAATGCTGCTGTATCAGTAGAGACTGTCTTCGATGGGAATGTGGTCGCTATTGAACAAGGAGAGATGGTCGTCGGGGTAAATGTTGTTGTTGCCTTGAAAAATCTTCAGAAGAAAGCAAATGTTGGGGACAGCGCAAGTGCGACGCATGTTCCCTCCGTGGATCTTAAGAACCGTGCTACATGGATTCAGGCAAAGGTGTTTCTAAACAACCCCAAAGGGGAGGTGGTAGCTGAGGGCTTAGCCACAGTTGTCGATCCAAGAGATGCGGTTGCTAATCAAGAATTGGGCTGGGATGATATTGGAGTTGCGATTTTAGAGGTTGTTGACATAGAAGAAAACAGTCTGACTATTGGAAGCATTGTGCGGTTGAAATTGAGGCACTTAGTGTTTGAGAATGTGAAGGATTCACAATCAAACACCACTACAACTGATGACAGAACATCTCTTCATGGGAAAAGAAAGTACACCTTCCTAAAGCGCAGCCAAAGGGATCTGAGCAACGAACCAAAAAGGCAGAAAATGGCGATGGAGGTTCGAATGGTCTCGACAGTTGCTTGTTGCAAGAGGAGGTGCTGTTAACATGCTGATTGGGATGCTATTGAAGAGGAGAGAGCAAGATACAAGACATTGTCCTGGAAGGCAGCTCGCAATTTTGTGTATGAGGCATTACGGTCATCTGTTGATGCTTCAGAACATCAGGTGGGGGGCATGGTCTTCCAGAGGGGTTTGGTCTGCATGAAGGCATGGAGAATCATTTATGGAGTCCCTCGAACCACATTCTACAGAATCAAAACTGAGTTCGAGGAACAAAGGGTTCAACAGGCAGTCCATGGGAACAACGGTACGCACAAAACCAGGGGTCATGTTGTATATGGAGAGGCAATCTTCAAGAGGTTTGTCAAGACATGTAGCGAGCAGCAACCACATAAAACCCGCCTCTTGGAAGATGGAACACGAGACACCCAACGAGTTCTCCCTTCCATGTATACCAAGGGGACCATATTGGAAGATGTGAATCGGGAACTCTAGAGTAATGGCTACAGGAAGCTGAGCCAATCTAGATTTAGCAGATTGTGGAGCAACAGGTTCAGGGATGTGAGTATAGGAAAGTACTCCAGCTTTTCAAAGTGTGACGAGTGCACTGCTATCAAAATGGCTTTGTCGAAGAATTCTTGCAGCGCTCAAGAGCGAGAGACGTTGGTTAGAAGGCGGCTCGACCACAACATCAAGCAAAGAAGTTGCAGGACTGCATATTATCATAACAGGATTCTCTCCATGGAGAGACCTGACTCTTACCTCTGCATCATCCACGACAAAATGGACCAGAAAAAGACGTGCTTACCTCGACTCAATCCTGCCCCCAAGGCAATCTCTTCATCCATGCAGCTGCCTATGTCTCTATTTGGCATAATCGCTCATAGGCATGGTGCCCAGAACTATGGGAACTTCTTTGTACCTCTATGGGGTGGCGGGGGTGCAAACATGATGATTGCGTCCCTAGCAAAACACTTAAGGTCTCTGCAAAGTGCGCAGACTGAGCTGAACGGCCAACCCTTGCATAAGGCCCTTGTTGATCGAACCCCATACAGGGTTCAGCTGGAGGAGGAGCAAAGGCTTGCAGTATCGCGTGGGGCCCCATGCCATCCCAGTGAATATGTTGGCCGTCAGATTGTAGGGTTATCACGTGAGGCCTCATGCCATTCCGACGAGGCTGGTCGCCCGGTGAATGCACAGCCTCATCCAAACGAAGCAGAATCTCAAGGAAGTTCTTGCGGCCGATGTGGCCTTCCACCCCATCTTCTGCTCCAAACAGACAATGCTGGCAGTGAGAACAAAAACATGTACCTCTTTGCGTACTTGGCGATGCTTGTTGCCAAAGGCATATTTGAAACGGTTACACTTGGCTTTCTCATGGTTGAGCACACTCATGAAGACGTCGATGCCATGTTCAGTCACCTGGCAGAGTCCCTCCGGCGATCCAATGTCCTCACCCTCCCACAACTCTACGATGAATTCCAAAATTGCATCAAAGGCACTGTTGAAGCTGCACTTGTGACAGAGGTTCCAGACTTTAAGGGGTTTGTAAGAGGCTACATCAGGGACGGATCCGAAACACTGATTGGCCACTCCAAGCCTCTTCAGTTTCATTTCAGCATGCGTGACAGTGCTTCAGTAATGAGGTACAAGATGAGAGAATGGGACACAGTGTGGCTGCCAGTGGACGGCATTGAACTCTTCAAGAGAGATCCCATAACTGGGGAACCTATGATTCCTCAGGGTTCCCCATGGCCGATGCACCCGGATGGACTCAAAGACCAGGAAAGTATAGTGGCTGGGATTAGACAGCATATTGCCTTCTGGAAGAGGGGGTTGGTGTTTGGTGGAGAATCCTATTTTCAGAGGTGCAAGCCTTTGCTCGAATACTGGGAGAAGATTATATCTGCTATCCAAAATGGGCCGGTTGTATATGAAGAATTGGAAGAGTCCTTTTGGTCAGAACCCAAAGCACCAGATAGTAGCGGAACAATGTCCTCTGGAAATGCAGTGACAGATAACGATGTTGAGGATCACTATTGTGGGCCGAGGAACAAGAAGCCGGATTCAACATTCAATCCAGTACAGGTCTGCAAAGGAATGGTCGTGCTTGTCAGACCCAGTAATAAAAAACAAATGATATGGGTGGGGCGCTGCATCACTGATGCAGAGGAGGACGCGGAAACTAACTCCTTCAATGTAACTGTGGAGTGGTTCAAGCCAAGTTCCGGATATACGAAGGATTGCCTAGAAAAGAGATGGGTGTTGAATCCAAGGGATCCCAGCATGAGCATATCGGTGGATAATGTTGTGCATGGTTGGATGCGGAAGCAGAGTGCCACCATCACCTTGCCAGACCATGCAAGAGATGCAGCAAGAGCATTCATAACCCGGGTTCAAGGTGAGATTCATTAATATTCCTTTACTAAGTTTCTAATGTATTTTATTTCAAGGTGAACAATCCAAATCTGAATCAGAGGAGGCGTGATGGCATGTGGCCTTATGCCATTCCTAGGTGAGATGATACAAATAACAAGTATAAATTCTTAGTTGTTCTAGCAAGTCTTACTTAAAGTTCAAGGTGAACAAGCCGAATATGAATTCATCGGATTGTTATAACAAATTGCGAGATGATGGCATGAGGCGATATGCCATTTGAGAGTGGTAGCCATTCCTATATGAGGTGAGTGAAATATTTATTAGAAATACCTCATTCAATTGTGCACTTCTAAGTCTTGGTCCACTCAGTACTGTTTGCATGTTTCTATTTTAATTCTTTCTCTAAAATGTTATTTAGCATGTGTCAGGAATCCCCCAATTCTTGCCACATTCCTGACTCTCGCCGGATTCCTGACCTGCAGACCACATTCCTGACTCTCGAGACACTTCCCTATTCCTGACTCTCGAGACACTTCCCTATTCCTGACTCTCGAGACACTTCCCGATTCCTGAGTCTCGAGCCACATTCCTGATGATGATGTGGCACCTCCTCGACCTCAGCTGTATTTAGGCCGTCCTCGATCCAAGAGTGGTGGAGCTTCATCAACCTATAGTATATATAGGTTAGCCTTGTTCCATTTCTCCACAATCTGAATCAACACCAGTCTAAGGCCTCTTCTTTGTTTTCACTAGCTTTTTCTCTTTGTCTTTAGCATTTTCCAGTCTTGATCTTGTTGGGGGTCTTGACAGTTTGATTCAGATTGTGTTTTTTTGCTTTTCTTTTAGCTTGTTTTGATTATTTGATTGCCTTTGTCTTTTCCCCCCTTTCTTTTCTTTCTTCTTGCCAATGGAGTCTCCAAGCCATCCTGATTTCTTTGTCGAAGTCCTTGCAAAAATCCAGTCTGAGAATACCGAGCTGAAGGCGACCCTTCTTCGCATGCAGCAGGAGCTTGCTTCACTTTCAACTCAAGGATCCAGCAAAGTTCCTGAACCGAAGGTGAGTTTCCCGGTGAAATTTTCAGGCAAGCGTTCGGAGCTTCGTGGATTTTTGAATCAAATGGAGCTGATCTTTGCACTTCAACATCGGCGGTACCCCACTCCCGAGTCTCAAATCGGCGCGATTGGGGCGTTGCTCGAGGGTGCAGCTTTGTCATGGTTTTCTCCTCTTCTGGAGAAGAGCATGAAAGGGGTCGTGGTTCCGGAGCTGATGGATCTTCAATTGTTCAAAGAGAAGCTCGAAGCATGTTTTGGCGAGACGGATCGGGTTCGGGCTGCTACCACAAAGATGAGACGTCTCTCTCAGGGGTCTCGTCCTGCCTCGATCTACGCTGCAGAGTTCCAACTCCTTGCCTTGGACACTCAGTGGGATGAGCGGGCCCTGATTGACCAATTTCGTTTCGGCCTCAACAACGGTGTCAAGGATTTGTTGCTCACCATGGAGGATCCCAAGGACCTGTCGGACGCCATCAACAAAGCTGTTCGATGTGACAATCGTCTCTTTGAACGTCGTCAGGAAAGTCGCCGCGCCGCTGTTTTTCCGTCCCAAACTCAGGAATCCCAGCTTGAGTCTTCGGGGCATAGTCCTGAACCTACTGCTCCGGTCCCGATGGATATTTCTGGTACTCCCCGACTCATTAGAGGGAAGTTGAGTCCTGCTGAGAGGCAACGTCAAATATCTCATAATCTTTGCCTCTACTGTGCTGATCCTAATCACAAAGCAGCTGTGTGTCCCAGGAAGCCTCCCCGATTGCTCGAGTTCACTCTGCCTCAAAGTCCACCACTGTTGCAGTCGGGAAACGACCCTGTCCAAACAGAGTAGGAGCTGTCTGTTTGGACTCCCCAAATAAAAATCACTTTTCTTCCTTATCAAGCTCCTCACCACCTTTCATCAAAGCCACCACCAATTCCCGCAACTTCCGCGTCCCATGTCTCCTTTCTTTCACCATACAATCAGGACTCAAGGCTTTGGCGCTACTGGACTCGGGTGCAACTTCCTGCTTCATGGACACGGACTTTGCTGGCCGACATCACGTTCCTCTTTCTCCTACCATACGGGATCTGAGGGTTGAAGGCATCGGCGGGCATTTTGTGTCTCCATCTTCTGGACTTAGGGAAACGTTGCCCGTTCGAGTACACATCGGGTCCACTGTCACCGATATCGCCTTCAACATCATCAACAGCAAGTCTTCCTCTGTGGTGCTCGGTCTTCCTTGGTTCCAACTACATCAGCCTCAGATTTGTTGGAAGGACTTACAGTTCATCTCTCCCACATCACCATCTCCCATGGCTTCCCCTGGTGTTCATCGAGTCCGAATCAGGAAAAGTTCCCTAAACTCAAGTCGGGGTTCTGTTCCTGACTCTACGAAGTTTTCATCCTCTTCTTTTTCCTCTCTTCCATCTTACACTGGACAGTATCCTCGTCTCATCATTCCATTTAGTCGTACCCCTCCTCCTATCTCCACAATCACTATGAAAGAACTCCTTCATGAAGAACCTCTTTTTCTTTTTGCTTTGCATGTTTCTCCTGTCAGTCTTCCTGAGAAGTATCATGATTTTGGGGATGTGTTTGACAAGAAAAAAGCTAGTGTACTACCTGTTCATCGGCCTTATGATTGTCCCATTGATTTACAGGAAGGAGCGTCACCTCCGTGGGGGCCTATCTACGGGTTATCTCCGTCCGAGCTTAAGGCCCTCAAAGAGTACGTGGATGAGAACCTTGCCTCGGGCTACATTCAGCATTCGCAGTCCCCGGCTGGAGCGCCTGTCTTCTTTGTCAAGAAGAAGGATGGGAGCTTGCGGCAAGTCATCGACTGCCGAGGTTTGAACAAGGTGACTGTTCGGAACCGTTATCCGCTGCCTGTTGGAACGCCTCGGCGGTGCCCGCTTCTTCACCAAGATTGACCTCCGTGGAGCATACAACCTGATCCGGATCCGGCCTGGTGATGAATGGAAGACTGCGTTCCGAACCCGCTATGGCCACTTCGAGTACACTGTCATGCCATTTGGCTTGACAAATGCTCCAGCGGTTTTCCAACACATGGCGAACGACGTTTTTCGGGAGTTTCTTGATCAGATGGTGATCGTCTACCTCGATGACATCCTCATCTACTCAAAAACTCAGGAGGAGCATGACGAACATGTTCGCAAGGTGCTAGCGAAGCTGCGAGAACACGGCCTATACGCGAAGCTTGAGAAATGTTCCTTTGATCAGCAGTCTGTGGAGTTCCTTGGGTACATTGTCACTCCTGAGGGTATCACGATGGATCCTGCTAAAGTCAAGACTATTCTCGAATGGGAGCCTCCACAATCAATGTCAGACGTTCAGGTTTTCCTTGGCTTCGCCAACTTCTACCGCAAATTCATTGATCACTACTCTGACATTGTCCTTCCTCTCACACATCTCACTCGCAAGGATGTTCCCTTCTCTTGGTCTGCTGCTGCCCAGCAGGCCTTCGACACACTCAAGGCGGCCTTCAGTTCTGCTCCTGTCTTGATCCATGCTGATTCCTCACAACCTTTCTTCATCGAGGCTGACGCCTCCGACTTTGCCATTGGTGCTGTGCTATCTCAACTCGGAGCGGATCACGAACTTCATCCGGTCGCTTTCCATTCTCGGAAATTCCAGCCTGCGGAGATCAATTATGAAATCCACGACAAGGAGCTTCTTGCCATCGTGGATTCCTTTGGAGAGTGGCGCCGTTTCTTGGAGGGGGCGAGCCATCAAACAACAGTCTGGACGGATCACAAAAATCTCAAGTACTTTGCCACTTCCCGAGTTTTAAGCCGTCGTCAAGCAAGGTGGGCACAATTCCTGAGTCGGTTTGACTTTGTTATCAAGTACAGACCTGGAAAGTTTCAAGGCCTTCCTGATGCTCTTTCAAGGCGCTCCTATCTCAGTCTCAGGCCTGGTAATCCTGCCTTCGATCAACAGGATCAAGTTATCCTCGGTCCTGATCGGCTTCAAGTTATGGCAATTTCCCTGGCCCCTCAGGACTCCTCCTTGATGGATGCAATCAGAAACGATCTTCAATCCGATGATCTCGCTAACGACATTTTTCCCCATCTTCAGGCTGGACACCCAGTGACTCCCGACTGCCGGCGATTTGACGAGTTCGAGTTCTTAGATGGCTTATTGTACCGTGGGGAGCAGCTTTACGTTCCTGAAGGTGATGCTCGAAGGTTGATCCTGATGGCGTGCCACGATAGCCCGACTGCTGGTCACTTCGGCATTGCGAAAACCTATGAGCTAGTTGCACGGGACTTTTGGTGGCCTCACATGGACGACTACATCAAAGCTTTTGTTACCTCCTGTGACACTTGTGCCCGGAATAAGGTACCTCGCCACCTTCCTTCAGGTTTGCTTCGTTCCCTTCCGGTCCCTTCAGGTCCTTGGGAATCCATCTCCATGGATTTCTTGAGTGATCTTCCGAGTTCTGGAGGCTTCAACAGCATTTTAGTCGTGGTGGATCGCTTCACAAAGATGGCGCACTTCTTGCCATGTACCAAGGAGTTTTCGGGCGAGGACATGGCAAAACTGGTATTCAGGGAAATTTTCCGACTTCATGGGATTCCTACAGATGTGGTTTCGGATCGGGGGCCTTAGTTCATCTCTCATTTCTGGCAACGGTTTTTGCAGCTGCTTGGAGTGAAGGCCAACCTCTCTTCGGCATATCATCCTCAAACTGATGGGCAGTCCGAGCGAACGATTCAGACGTTGGAACAATTCTTGAGGTGCTTCATCAACTATCATCAGGATAACTGGTTCGATATCCTTCCCCTTGCTGAGTTCTCCTATAACAACTCTGTTCACTCCTCTCTTCGAGTTTCCCCCTTCTTTGCGAACTCTGGCCGAAATCCCCGATTCAATCTCTCACTTTCTTCTCCATCTGAATCCTCTCGTTCAAATCCCCGCTCTGAATCATTTATCTCCAACCTTCAGGAAATCCACAACTCCATCTCCTTCCACCTCCATCGTGCTCAGGAATCTCATAAAACATTTGCCAATGTCCATCGTCAGGATTGTCCCCCTTACAATATCGGGGATAAAGTCTGGCTCCTCAGGCGAAATATCTCCACCACCAGGCCCTGTCCAAAACTCGATTTCAAACGCCTTGGTCCTTTCCCTATCACTGCCATCATTAATCCTGTCACTTATCGCCTTGCACTTCCCTCCTCATATCAAATTCACCCCGTTTTTCACTCCTCTCTCCTTGAGCCTTATATTCCCAGTCCTATTCCAAATCGGGTCATTCCTCCGCCTCCACCAGTGCAGCTCGAGGATGGGTCTGAGTACGAGGTTCAGGACATCCTTGATTCCAAGATTTCACGATCTAAACTCTACTATCTGGTGGACTGGAAGGGTTACGGACCTGAGGAACGCACTTGGGAACCTGCGGACAACCTGATTCATTCTCCTGACCTTGTTCAGGACTTCCACCGCCGCTATCCTTCTCGTCCCAGTCCTCATTCTTTTTCTCCATCTCCCATCCCTCGCCGCTCATCTCATCCTCCTCTTCGTTCTCGTTCACATCCTCGTTCCACTCGTTCTTGAGGAGGGGGTGCTGTCAGGAATCCCCCAATTCTTGCCACATTCCTGACTCTCGCCGGATTTCTGACCTGCAGACCACATTCCTGACTCTCGAGACACTTCCCTATTCCTGACTCTCGAGACACTTCCCTATTCCTGACTCTCGAGACACTTCCCGATTCCTGAGTCTCGAGCCACATTCCTGATGATGATGTGGCGCCTCCTCGACCTCAGCTGTATTTAGGCCGTCCTCGATCCAAGAGTGGTGGAGCTTCATCAACCTATAGTATATATAGGTTAGCCTTGTTCCATTTCTCCACAATCTGAATCAACACCAGTCTAAGGCCTCTTCTTTGTTTTCACTAGCTTTTTCTCTTTGTCTTTAGCATTTTCCAGTCTTGATCTTGTTGGGGGTCTTGACAGCATGTGGCTTCATGCCATTACTCTCCACAATCATGCATTGAATTTTTCTATCCTTGCATAATACTTCTCCATATATATAGCATGTGCGCACATGTGATATGGTTCATTAGGCCTGATATAGTGTGTGAGGTAAAACAAAGATGATGTGACATATACATTTACCAATCACACGTGCATAAATCTAATAATATGGCGTGTGGCCCATATTAATGGCACATAAACCCATATTGTGGGCTTACGTGCTTTATGTACCATCATTCCCTTGCAGCGTGTGTGTTGGTTTCCTTTTATAACACAACGAACTCCATATTTTAGGGTGAAGAGCGTTCTCATGGCAAGCACAAAATCTGTAAGTGAGGCAGAAAAGGAGACAGAGAAGGAGATAGGTGAAGATGTAGAATATATAAGTCTTCCAAACTCCCCGTACTATACTCCAGGTGATCATTTTTCTGAACAAACGGCAACATTAACAACTATCGAGAACGCCCCAGTAACGTCAGAGACAACAATCCAAAGCAAAACAACTGACCCGGAGAAGGATGATAGTACCGCTGAGAGTACCAAAAAGGAGGTGTCCACTAGCGCTTAGGCTTATAATGGCGTGTGCCCTCATGCCATTTACTTGATCACCAAATACCTTTTTCCCTTTGCACTAGTATATCTTAATACCGGTCTGAGAAATAGAATGGCATGTGCCCTCAGGCCTTTTACTAAATCACCTTTGAAAGAAATGCAAGCCTCTATGTCGTAAAAAAAGGTACTAGAGAAATTCCTTAATAATATGAATGTTATTTAGTTTCATGAAAATACACTAAGGGTCAAATGAGTTAAATGACTTCTCCAGACTAGCAATGCCTCTTGCTACACCTTCACAATTAGATTCGTTAGAAAAAGATAACATTGAATAATATCTAAATGTTCTCACCATTAAGTTATATGTCTGGCTAATAGGAATGACGTTCATCTTGGAAAGCTCACCACACGCTCAATGAACAAACAAATAGTGTGTGCGCGCATGCCATCGCTCTTCTTTAGCTTCAGATTCGGCTTGTTCACCTTGACAATGAGATTTATTATACAACCAGATGGACTCAGTCTGGACACAAAGTCACCGCGCTAGTCACCATGCCCCAGATATGTCTATGGACAAAAAACATATAATTTCATGTCATTTTCAAATACTTGAAAATTTGTACCTAGTCCCATTTTACTGAATAAATCCCACTTTAACGAAATAGAGCTTTTTCATGGATACTTTTCTTACTTTCAGAGGGTCTTTCTCCATTGGACTATGGCCCATGCCTTGGATTTCACACTCAGGCTGCATTGCCGTTTGTATGGAAGTTCCTCGCTTGGCTTGGTCTATGTTCTAGGTTCTTTGGCCCTTCCCTTACCATTACTACACCCCACACATTCCCCTCATTTTTTCCATACTATCTACACTCACAGTTCCATCACCAATCACTTCCAGCAGCATTGCCCACACTTATCTCTAGATGCCCGTCTTGCATCTTTCATTCTTTCACCATCATTCACATCTCCGTTTGAGGTCACATTTACACCATACTATGGACACACATACGTGCACCAGCAGCAAATGACACCACCTCATTTGGAAGTGCCATTTCCAAGATATCCTTACAACCATTTGCTGACAATACACTAGCTTTTCTGGAGCGACTTTCTTCCAACCAGGTGAACTTGTTCACTCAAGGCACCTAGGTGGATCTTTAGGTGAGGCCATAGAAGCTGAAGCCACTTTCTTTTGCTCAAGCACTCAGTGGACACATGCCACCTCCCTTTACCGGCAACCTAGTGACTACAACATAATTTTCAGCTGCTGACTTCTTCAGTCTGACACATCAGACTAGCCACCTTCTCAAAGTGCCACCACCATCTTGGCGTTCCACCATATCGGTGCTGAAGCAAACGCAGGAGTAGGAGTGCAAGCAGGTGGTTACCGGTTACAAGTTACAAGTCCTCAGTTACTGGTTACTTATTATTGGTTCCTAGTTACCGGCTACTCCGAGTGGTCAGCGCTTACTCTATAGGCCAAGGGTTATCAATGGCCACCTTTTCAAAGTGCCACCACCATCTCGACGCTCCACCATATCACTCCATCTTTCATCGTTTCCATACTTACCACCCTTGGGCAATGCATCCCCTCTTCTACCTCTCTTTCTTTCTCGATTTTGGCCAATCCTTGGAGCATACTGGAAGTCATCAAGAGGCTGCATTTGCATATTACACTTTCCTGAGCTGAAATTCAGGTATGGGTTAAGTTCTTTGGGTACTCACTTTTTTTCCTTTAGTTTCCTCTTTTCACACTTTTTCTACACTTTTTCTTCAACTTCAGGGTCCAGTTTGACTACAGGGTTTCCCACCGGGTTTCCTTCCTTGTCTCCAAACTTCACACCTACCTCTTTTCTTTCTTTTCCACTTTGTTTTCTAGAGTTTTTACTATTTCACGCAGTTACCAGCACTTGGCATCAGTAGCAGAGGTACACTCTACACTCTTCGAAGGGTTCTCACGCATCTGGAGCTAGCGCGATCCACCGTGGTCGCATGTTAGGATTGTGCCAGGGGGTTGTGGGGGGTTCCAAATGTATAGTAAGAATAGTGGGTAAGTCGGGTATGGCTGACCAACCTTCGGCATATCGGTGGCCTAACGCAAGGACATGGGTACTCCACCAGCTAACATGGAATGGAACTTGGACTTAGACCTAAGCCGGACTTAGAACAAGGACAGATACGCAAATGGCTCAGTCTCGGGGCCTCGGTGCAACCTACCT
>NW_003314364.1:440849-503728 GCF_000143415.4 Selaginella moellendorffii | reverse complement strand
AACTCACCTCACCCCTTGAGGAACAAACGCTTTGGGCTTTCACCCTAAGCCTCCCTTAATACCAGGAGTTAGTCTCTAGGACAAGCTCAAAACTTATTAAATATGAATGTCCTTAGATTGCAAATTTGGACATACGACGAACACCATTGTGTTTAGGTTAATCTTTACATTTCGTAGATATGCCAAATGAGTGAATCTAGACACTTTCCATATATAGCATTTGGGACAAAAATGAGACTAACACAAAGGGCATGATAACAAGGGTGTTTGGTAGACATGGTAAGCTATCATCTAGTGATATTGAGGGACTAATCTCAATACGTGAGGGTTTTTGTCACTAGCCAGTGCAAGATATAACGAGATGGGAACTCCTTACCAGGCTAAGTATATTTAGCTAATAACACGTGGGAATTCCATCCTTATGTTCATCCGATTTAAGTACACTCAAAATGCACAATGACTTCATTAGCACAAAAGGGACTGATAAAGGGTCCAACAATACTGACCTCATACCGTTGTGGCAATAAGGAAAGAGTGTCTGTAAGGATTAGCCAACAAATAACTTTCGATACCCAAAATCACATTCGCGACAAGTAGTGCCCCACTTGAGTACCTTGTGGCTCATTGGTTCTCGCCTTTCCTAGAGGCTTGGGCCTTCCCTTTGGGATGGAAGTGGGGGAGTAGGGGTACCCATACTAGGCCATTAGGCCACGGTATTTCCCCCCAACATCCCGAAGTAAGTGTTGCATCTAAGGCTTAAGATGTAGAGGGTCCTATGATCAAGTCTTGTTGTACCAAGGGATGTTTGGAATCTGAAGGCTTAGTGTGTTTGGCTACTTGTTCCTGCAGGGAGTGTAGCCAAACCTTAATGTGAGACACAAAATCCCTAGGCCCCAAAATGGAGCCAAAAGGGTGGCACGTAGTAGTGGCTGAAGCGAAAGCCAAACAAACGTAACATGTTTGGACTAAAAGTGTAAGTAACCAAAAGGAACGACTCAAGAAACGATCTATGGGGTTCAAATATAGAGGGAAAGGGCCCATGAACAAGAATGCACCTCCTTTTCCAATCGATTAAGGGTCTTGGGATACTTGGGGTTAAGCGTCCTTGGGTTTGAATAGTACTGGGCTAGGTGACCTCCCGGGATGTCCAAACTCAGGAGCTTACAAAAAGCTCCGACTTGAAAGGTTGAGAGTGGGAATGGAACTCCCAACGAAGTGCTCAAGGAACAAGCGCAAAGCAAGCAATATGTGAGTCTCTAGAAAAAAGACACAAGAGGAGTCCGAAACCCTAGGGGGTTTAGTGCGCTCCAAAAGTATAGTAAGGGGAGGGACCCTAGAGGGTTTGGTAAGCTCCAAAAGTATAGTAGGGGGAGGACTCCAATGGAGCCAATTTGGCCAGGAAAGGCTAGCTTGTCCTAGAAAGACTGTACTCACTATTTGCTATCTGCTTGGATACCTGGTGTGGCTTAACGGAACCTCGCTCTAAGCCTATGGCTAGAGCACCCAAAGGTGGAAGGCGGGGAGAGTACCCATGAGGCTCATGTAGGGCCACGGTGTTCCGAAATGTTGTCCCAAAGGCCCAGACTGGGGAAAGGAAGAGGAATAGTCCTCTGGTGTAGTGACCAAAGATACAGTCGGGTGGTGAGGAAGTCCCAGAGGACCGTGGGACTTAGTGGTCAGGCCTGTGGGCCTCAATCCAGTGGTAGTGTTGGCGAACACAACCATGGGCAGAAAGGGACTTGGTGGGGACCAGAAAAGGGATATTGGGGAAGGTTATTCCCCATGTCTGTGGGCATCCTAAGGATGCTAAGGAGTGGATCTGGGATGATCACTCATGGATGGATGGCTCAGTCTTTGAGAGACGGGATTGTGATGTAAGTAATGTTAGACCACCGGTGTGACCAAGGTGAATAGGCATGGCCTTTGCGTAACGGGTTGATATTTGGTGGTACATTGGGGTGTCGGTCATAGGATCGGACACATGGAGCACTTAGACCAAGTGCAATGGTTAAGTGGCATGGATGCTATTCTTGGGGTTAGTAAGTCCCTAAGTCCAAAATAGGATTTACAGAGGTTGTCAGTGAAACTCTTCCAAGTGGTCGGAGGGGTGTTTAAGTGACTAAAGTTGAATGGAAAATTTAATCGCTTACACTTAAGTCTAGTCTAACCCGGGGAGGGGGATTGAGGGAGATTTAGGAATCTGTGAATGGATGGGTAACACTCTGTTGCTCGTGCAGTGAGTAGCTAAAACCAAGTAGGACCAAGTAAGAGCTAGTACAATAGGCAGGAACCTTGGCGAAGGAATTTAGCTAAGGCCAAGGTAGTGTTGGTCGAATAGACAAGGTAAGCTAACAAATTGGAAGGGAAAAATTTATGGCTTACACATACTTAAATTGGGAACATTGACCATTCAATCTCCCAGAGGAGCTAGAGCTAACTCTTGAACACTTCACCAAGTTACCCCACTTGTCCATTCATATTCACTTTAGCTTTGGACACCTCCATAGTTATATCATTATCCACCATATGGGTATAACCTTCTTTAGACACACTAGCCTTTCCTGGCTAAATTGGTTCTATCATAGGGATTCACCAAACTACCTTGGGGGACAATCACTTTAAGTTTTCACCCTTAGGCTCAGGTTCAGACTTAGACTTGGTCTTGGCCCTGGTCTTGGTCTCGAACTTGGTCTCGGTCTCAATCTCGGACACAATCTTGGTCTCAATCTTGGACATGGTCTCGAATTCCATCTTGGACTCTATCTTGGACTCTATCTCAGACTCCATTTTAGGTTCCATCTTGAATTCCATCTTAAATTTTGTTTTGACATTTTCATGTGTCATAACACTTGCCATGTGTCAATCCCTCATGTGTCCCTTTTTAGAGACTTGTTTAAACATATCCAATCCAAACATATTATGCTCATTAGATTCTCAATTTGGCCACTACCAAATGGCACCCTTTCAACCCCATTTTGGGGCTTAAAGATTTGTGTGTTACATCTACCCACTACCCACTATCGCCGCCCCCCCCCCCCCACCCAAATATGAAAGCTCACTGTAAGCTTTTTAGGATAAATTTGAAAATTTATTAAATATGGAATGGCACTAGATGGCAAATTTAAATGTGGAAATAATATTGTTGTATTCAAAAAAATCTCTACATTCTATAAATATTCCTAACTAATGTATCTTAATACTTTTAATAAATAGCTAATGGGATAAAAATGGGAATAACACATAAGGCATGATAACAAGAGTGTTTAGGTAATATGGTAAATTCAAGAATATTGAGGGATTAAGCTCAATGTCATGGGGGTTCCTAACACTGGCAAGTGCAAATTAACAAATGAATTTTTCTAATTAGATCAGATATTCTTAATTAATACCACTTAGGAATTCTATCCTTATGGTCTTAAAGTCAAGTGCATATATAAAAACTAGTTTCTTAACTAGTTTTGGGAAAGACTGATCAAAAGAACCAATAATACCAATATCCTACATAAAAAAAAATATTCAAAAGGACTTGCTAATAAGTAAGTTTCAATACCCATAGTCATTTTTACAATAGTCTACTAGACACTCTATAATCTTATTAACTATTTATGGAAAGTATCTAAATTTATTAGTGAAATATATAAAGAGTATTCTGGGCTAAATATAGGAAGTTGGTACTCCTCATTCTATAATTCTTTAACACAATAGACTTAAAGTTTAGCTCTAAATTCAAATGCATTACATTAAAGGTTGCCATTGCTATCATGGTCTTTATAGTCTTCCAAAGCAAGGGAGCCACAGTTGTAACCACATTGTGGCCCAGTCTGGTCTCCCTTGATGTGCCAAGAACAAGTATTGCAGTTGAACCAAGGCCAATGACAATCTCCACTAGGTCAAAATGATCATACTTGTTAGCTTATCTTCAAAGTTTCTTATTGTGTGCCTCCCATATCACTTGAACACCCAAAGGCCCACCACAGGGCCTAATGTTCCTCCCCAATCTGACTCCAAACAGGTTCTCTGATTTCAGGCTCTTGACAATCCCAACAGACCATGTACCTCAACCATTTCAGCCCCAGTACCTGATCCGTGCTAGGGCTGGAAAAAACTCAAGATGGAGCTCAGAAGTATAGTTAACAATTTTATGTTGGAAAGCATGTTTTCTATATGAAGGACCTTAAGAATGAACTTAGGCAAACAAAAACATAGTAAAACTGTAAACTCTTGAAATCTTTAGAAGAACAAGACCTAGATAGTTCTTTATCCACTGGAAACACCATTTCTTACAAAAACTCTGCATAAATAACACAAGAGTAGCACCTGTTTGAGACTCGCGTAACTTGTGCTTGCCTCAGATACTATGGAAAAGCAACAGCAGTAAAGAATAAGACCAGCTAGAATACCCGCGAGACCAGCTAGGCTGCATTCTTTTGGTGAGAGAAGTCCATTTCATCATTCTCACCACACAATGCCGTATGCAATAATACATGGGATATTAGGCTGTCAATTAAGCCAACCGTTTGGATAGAAAACTCGAGAGCTCATTAGTCATGCATTTTCCGCAGAAATTACTCAATTTTCTTTGAGCTGTGACTTTTCAAATAGGAACTTTCGAAAACAAGATTGGATCACAGCCGCTGCCTGGTTCTCTTTCTGGATCTTCAAGACTTGGTATCTCAAGCCAAGCACAACAATCACTGTGACCTTGCCAGACACTGACTTGTTGCTCGGATGCCAAACTCTGAAGCAGCCTGAAAACTTGACAATCCCGTGCCTTGAAGTTCGTTCCGTCCATGAGCCCAAAGAGTATGGGACCTTGAGCATTCCGAGCAAGCCCTCCAGTCCACCCTCTCCCAGCCCCTCATACGCTCGCAAGCTGTCCCATGCTTCCAAGAATATCAGGCATTCCTCGCTTGGGCTCGGTTGCAATACAGCATCCAAAAACTTCTGGCGGTACCTGTTCTTCCGTGACAACCTGATACTCGCGAAAGCAACTCTACAACCTGACTTGACAACCAAGAGCATGGTTTGGGATCTTGCGGATTGCACTCTGGTAAACTCCGCCGCCAAGTTGTGCAAGTTAAGATAAATCCAAGGTTCCTGAGCAAAGCAAAAGGAAATGAGCTCACCCAAACCAGACCTGAGATACCTGTTCATCCCCTGCGTGGATGTAGCAACTCGTCTTCTTCGGAGCAGCACCCACGCTTGATTCACGGACGAGCACCATCCCAATGTCGACAGTTGCAATGGCTCTTCCTTCCAAGTCGATGTTGCTCTTGGAACTTCTAAGGCTCGTCACGGGCTCGACGGAACTAGCTTTGGTCTTGAACCGCGTTGGCTTGATTACAGCAGGATGCACATCATCTTTTATGCTTTTGCCAGCAGCTAGTACCAAGCTAGTCTGCAAACCTCCCACTTGTATGGCGTTGTTCAAGGACACATAGCCATAACACTCTAATGCTTCACCGGATTGCCACCTGAGGTAAAGAGTTGTCTTGACGGGTTGAGCACACCACTCCTGTTGAGCTCTCATGGATGTCAGTTTCCAAAACAGCTGCGACCTGTACTCAAAGAGTAGCATTCTCTTTTGGACTGTGACCGGGGTGACTGAAATTCGCTGCTCAGGGCAAAGCTTGAGACCCTGGGCGTCAAACACAGCAGGGAAGAAGAGCGTCAGGAGGCACGTACAAGATGATAGCATTGAAATTGTGCTGCCAAAGTGGCACAGGATGCTTGGCTTGATCTTGGTCAGGTCTTCCACTGTCTCGTCCAAGAGCACCACCTTTCCAATTGTCACGAGCAAGCACAGTCCATCGTTTCGGGGATCTATCTCAGTCGTCCCCGTCGTCGACCTTGTTGTTGCTGTTGTTGTTGTTGATTCTCTAGAAAAGAAGAGCTCCTGCAAAAGAGCTGCCTCCTCCTCAGCTTCTTTTTCGTCGTCATTCCCGAGACCGAGTGACGCTTCCACAAGTCGAGAATTATCATCGCCCGCACCAGCGCCAGCAAGAATGAGGTCCACCTCCAAGCTTGCATCCTTCTGGGAAGACCTCTCGATCGACTTAACGGACTCACGATGCCGGCTGGAGGACTCGGCGAGCTTGTCACGGAAAGCTTGAGCCCGAAGGATGAGCTTGGTGAGCGGATCACCATCGTCCCTGTGAGGATCTTGCGCGGGCATTGGGCTTCTTGCTGTGGCGTCTTCTTGCCCAAATATGTTAGGGCTCGATCAGCCGCAGTGATCTGCAACCAGATAAAATGCCGCGCTCAAACGTTTTAGGGCATGGCGTGGTGGAACTTGAGCAGCGACATTGCTGGGGCAGTCACCAAAATCAGCGAGGGCGTCAAGACCATCGAAAGGAATTTCGACTCGGCACTGGGATTGGAAGGTAGCGCTGGCAGCAACAAAGCAGAGGAGGTGACGCCGCCTGCTCCAGCCCCAGATCCGGAGCTGCCCAGATCGCCACGGACCAATGACGCGCTGGACCCAGGTGAGAGTGAGATCGTCCAGACGCAGGATGCAGCGGCGGCGGCGGCGGCGGCGGAGGAGGAGGAGGACGACAAGCAACCCAGCAGTGAGGCCCAGTTAACTCATGAGGAGGAGGTATGGACTCGGTGTGTGTGGTGCACCAGTTATACTCGGCTGTGTGTAGGTGCTCGACGAGGCCCACCAGATCTCACGGCTCATCGAGGAGAAGGAGCAGCTCAGGCGCTCCCTGGAGGAGGCCAGCAAGGTGAGAGTATCTCACTGCTTCGTCCTTGCACTCACGCCGCTCCTTTGTCACAGAAACGAAGCAGCCAAGTGGAACTGGAGGCGCTCAAGCAGGAGCTAGGCGCTGCCGAGCGCAAAGTCAGCACACCCTCTCTCTCCCTCTCTCTCTCTCGTTTAGATTTGGACGCTCTTCACTCATTTGGCAATGCGCGAGCAGGTGTACGCCCTGACCAAGGAACGTGACATGCTGCGTAGAGAAGTGAATCGAAAGTCCGACTCCACGGCCCTGCTCAAGGAGAAGGACGATATCATTAAACAGGTCATGGCCGAAGGTAACCAGTGCCCCCCCTCTCCTCTCCTAACACCCGCTGCTGTTTGTCAGGTGAAGAGCTCTCAAAGAAGCAAGCTTCTCAGGAGGCTGCAATCCGGAAGTTACGGTCCCAGGTGAAACATCAGAGTGTGCTGGTGTGTTAAACGTTTGAGATGGTGATGGCGGGATTTACAGGTTCGGGAGCTGGAAGAAGAGAAGCAGCGGCTCCATTCCAAGCTACAGGTACGCCTGTTGTTCTCTCTTTTCGTTTCTCACCCTGCTACTGGACAGGTTGAAGAAGCCAAAGTAGAGAGCATGAGGAAAGATAAAGCCGCCACGGAGAAAGCGCTGCAGGAGACGCTTGACAAGGGGCATGCGGATCTCGCAGCCCAGAGGGAATTCTATACCAAGATGGTGAACGAAGCAAGGGAAAGTGAGGCACGCGCGGAATCTCGTGCGAGCAGCCAGGCCAAAGCGGACCTGGACCAGCGGCTGCATCAGGCTGCTCAGAGGGAGAGCGCTCTTGTGCAATCGCTCGAGGAGCTCCGCCAGGGCCTAAGTCGAGCAGAACAAGTGGTGAGGCTCCGAGACATGATGTGCTCCATCTACGTTACAACTTATAGCTGGCTCGTTGTATAGGCAGCGTACCGGGAGGATGTGCTGAGGAAAGACATTGAAAGCCTCGAGAGGCGCTGCCAGGTTTGTCTGAAAGCTTTGGCGAGGGAGCACTTGCATACGCGCGTCAGGGGTGTATGTACAGGATGCAGAAACGCGGTATGATGATCTTGTTGCGCGGGTTCCCGAGTCCACGAGGCCTTTGCTCCGTCAAATAGAGGCAATGCAGGTGAGTGAGCCGTCTCTCTCCATATATATAGCCGCTGTCCATGTTCTCAAACTGCCTGCTCTCTGCTCAACAGGAGTCATCGGCTATGAGGGCGGAAGCTTGGAGTGGTGCAGAACGAGCTCTCAACTCTCGCTTGCAGGTGTGGCGCGTGTGTGTGCCCCTGATGATGAAGTTGTTCACTCACAACACATGCAGGAGGCTGACGCAAAGGCAGCAGCTGCAACGGAACGGGAGAGAGCTACAAACGAGCGCTTGTCACAGACGTTGTCACGGCTGGCGGTCATGGAAGCTCAGGTAGTGTTAATCTCCTTTGGTGTAGTTGCGGCAACTCAAGTACCTTGAGGCAACGCAGGTGTCGTGTGTCAAGGCCGAGCTGTCTCAAGTGACGCGCTCGCTTGAAGCGGAGCGGGCAAGAGCATCTGAGACCCGGCAGGAGTTGTTAGCTGCACTGGAATCGGCTGCATCACACGAAGGGCGAGCCAAAGTTTTGCACGAGGAATTGATTGATGTCAAGGAGAAGTATGCACAAGTCCTTGGCCAGGAGAGGTCCCGAAGGCTAGCACTGGAGCAGGCACGTAGTTGGCGTATCTCGTCCTTTTGACATCCGCTCTGTGAGTGCAGGAGCTCAGCAGAGAGCGAGAAATGCGCGGAGAGGCGGAGGAGCGGGTGCAGCGGGTTGCCGACGACAAGATGAACAGTCGCGCGGCAGCTTCAGGTACACAACAGTGGCGCTTGCCTAGCTTGACGAGCGTCAATGGCATGGAGGAGGGTCACTTCTTGCAGGCGTCGCTAGACTCTTACAAGGCCATGGTGGCGGAGCCGCCGCCTCCTTCGCCACCTCCTGTGAGCAAAGGCAATGTATCGGCGGAGCAGTTTGAGTCGGTGATGCGGCACAAGGAGGGGGAGTTGTCGTCGTACGCGACTCGCCTGGTAAGCAGCGAGGCATCAATCTGTTTGCTATCTGATGTTACAGGCGGAGCTGGAATCAACTCGAGCTGCGCTGGCCGAAGAGCTTGTGAGAAGCACGAGTGAGGTAGGCACAAGCTCGGTCTTGGCATTTCCCAGTCAACGTTGTGCTCTGACAGTGCGAGAAGCTACGGAGTGAAGCGTCAACTTTGCGTGGTCTGCGTGCCGAGTTGGAGGCGTTACGGCGGAGGCATGCTTCTGCCTTGGAGCTCATGGGGGAAAGGGACGAGCAGGTTGGTGTCCACCGGTTTGTTCTCCTCGCTGTCTTGAATATGCCGTGGTCGCAGGTGGAGGAGCTTCGAGCGGATCTTGCGGACGTGAAGCAAATGTACAGAGAACAGATTGATATGCTTGTGAGCCAGGTCAAGGTTTCTTCGTCCGGCTTGTCTGTGTGACTTACTGCAAAATGTGTGTGTAGATGGGGCTGTACCCGCGTAGCGAACGAGCGCTTGTCGTGTAAAAAGCAAAGAGTTGGCATTCTCCATTCTCCACTGCCCTGAAAATAATATCTTGGGGAGCCTGAGATATTTTGTGTGCCTACCTAGGTTTATCAATCAAGCGGCCAAACAGTCGAGCATGGCGGCGGCGAGGGGCAAGTTGTGTGCATCCATGCCCGGTATGGCCGCGGCCGCCTCTCGGCCCACCTTGGCATGGCTGCGCTCCTCCTCCTTTGTGTCGCCGTCGCAGCAGCTGCTGCCCAAGGCGATGAGAGCTTCACCCTCGCCAGTTGCCGTGATGAGCCGGAGCCGCCCTTTTGCAACCCAGGCCGCTGTTGTAAGTCTTAGAATGCCGGCCATGGAGAGCTTGTGTGACGATTTGTGTCTTGGCAGAGCGTGGAGCCGTCGACGCTACAAGCTAAAGTCACCAGGAAGTGCTACTTTGACATGAAGATCGGCAACGAGCCGGTGGGTCGCATCGTGATTGGTTTGTACGGGGACGACGTCCCCAGGACCGTGGAGAACTTCCGAGCCTTGTGCGCTGGTGACAAGAGATCGAGGCTTCCCTTCTGCTCTTGACCGCTCTCTTTGTTTCAGGTGACAAGGGGTATGGCTACAAGGGCTCTGCTTTCCACAGGGTGATTAAGAACTTTATGATCCAAGGCGGAGATTTCGATAGATGTGATGTAAGGAGGAGATAGACGTTGCTGGTTGTTAAGGCAAGAGCTTGTTTGTTTGCAGGGGACTGGTGGACGGAGCATCTATGGTGGAAAGTTTGAAGACGAGAATTTCAAGCGTAAGTACTGAAGCTGTGTACCTCTCGACTCACGCTTGCTTTTTTGCTTACAGTGACTCACACTGGGCCAGGAGTTCTGAGCATGGCTAACGCCGGGCCCAATACCAACGGGAGCCAGTTCTTCCTCTGCACTGTCAAGGTGACTATCTGGTGCTCTTGTTCCATCTGTATGTGACTGAAAAGCGAGCTGCGCAGACGGACTGGCTGGACAAGAAGCACGTCGTTTTTGGTCATGTTCTCGAAGGCATGGACGTGGTCAAGATGATCGAAACCCAGCCCACGGATCGTGACGACCGCCCCAAAAAGGCATGCGTCATTGTCGATTGTGGAGAGCTGTGACTCTAGGTTTGCCAAGTTTTGGAATGAGTTAAGTTTTTGTCAACGACAAGGCTTTGCAAGAAACAATGTCTTTTGTTTTCTATGTGGGAACTTTGTCTCTCAACAAAATGGTGATCCTGTTGAATGCAAACAGAGCGCCGAAACAGAGCAAGAGGACTTGATCGAAGGCCAGCAAGCCTCGCCGCCAAACCTTATCACGGTAGCGCAGCACCTCCTCCGACAGCTCGAGGTCTTTGACTTGTTTCTTAAGATTGGCAATGAAATCTTCACAGCTCCTAAGCTTGGTGGCTGCAGCATGTGGGTGTTGCTCCTGTTCCACTACCAGCATCCCCCCCTTGTCCTCCTCCAGTGTCAACATGGATGCCGTCAACTTGACACATTCATCACTAGCACCACTATTCCAGGTTGACGTTGACATACCGGCATCATCCGGGTCGCTCTGTCTCACACTCGGCACACAAGACACGCCCTTATCGCCCTCACACTCGTCCAGCCTCTTGGCAAAGCGCTCCAGTAACGCCGTCAGCTCCACCACCTTGTGCCCCTGGCAGGCCGACACCTGACACAGCTCATCGTCCCGTTGGTTGGCATTTGCAATCTCCACCTGCGCGTAGCTCAGCAGCGTAGCCAGCTCCCTGTTCCTGGCCTCGGCCTCGCCTCTCTCCCGCCTCTCGTGCGCCAGAGCCTCGGACTTCTCCCCGACCAGCAGCTCCAGCACAAAGACGTGCATGGCCTCAACCGGATCTTCTTCTTGCACCTGGACGCACACGTCCTGGCGCTCGACATCATGCTCGTCGAGTTGTTGCAGGAGGTGCTGGATGTGGGTGGCGCTGCGGCTCTCGAGGTCGAACCTCAGGCTGCGCTCGTGCTTGAGATCCTTGGCCTTGTCCTCTGCCTGCCGCTTGTACTCGAGCAGCTGTATCTCTAGCAGCTTGATCCGGGCGAGGCTGCTGCTGCTGTTGTTCCTGCTGCTCTGGTGCTGCGGCTGATTCCACGACCTCTCGTGCTCCAGCTCTTTGCTAGTCTCGTCCGCCACTCGCCTGAGCCGTGACACGTGCTTCTTGAGCACCGCCACCCTCCCCTCCGCCGCTCGCAACTTCTTGCCCTGCAACTCGCACACCCGCCCCAGCTGTGCCAGCTGCTGCTCCGCCGTCAGGCCTTGCTGCTGCTCCTGCTGCTCCGCTTCGTCACCGCTATCCCTGTCCTGCAATTCGTCCCTCAGCAACCTCGCCAAGTCGCTCACTTTCTTCCTCATTCCAGACACCAACGCTTCGCGCTCGCCAGCGCTCTCGCCGCCGCCATGCTGCTGCTGCTGCTGCTCGTCATCCAGTCCTTTTGCAAGCTTGTCCAGCAAAAAGAGCAGCTTCTCTGACGTCTCAAGCTTGGAATCCTCTCCCATGGTACCTGGGCCGTCCAATCGGCTGAAACGTAAGTCCGGCATGTCCTGGTGACTACATGCGTGCCACTTGGCTTGTTCTCTCGGACGCTGTTGAGCCTCGAGCTCCACCAATAGATCTTTTAGCTCATCCAGCCTCTCGGCCGTAGTGGAGCACAAGACGTGGAGCCTGTGGCACCGACTGTCCGACGACAGCCTACACCCTTGCTCCTTTCTCCAGAAGTCATGCAGCTGCTCATACTTGTGCCTTGACTTCTTGAGGCTGAGCTGAAGCCGTCGGTTTTGCTTGTGCGAGATGGCATCGTAGCTCTGCTGCCGCCAATGATCCTGTTTAGCGTGATCTTCCATATGACACCGGATATCCTTTAACTGGCTCTCAACTTTGCACCGCTGCTTTTTTTCAGCCTTCAACTCGGAGGCCAGGTTCTTGTGCAACACAACCTACAACGTACACTTGTAACTGCATTGTGACAATGGGGGAAGGCAAGTACCAACCTCGATTTCCAGCCTCGCCACTGCCGCCGCCCTCTCTCTAGCTTCATCGCTTCGCTTACTTTGCTCAGCCTCGAGCTCCCTCGTCTTGTCAGCCAGCTGCTTCTTCAACTGCAGCAGCTGGGCCTGCAATCTCTCCACGTCGCTGCTCCCGCTCTCTCTCCTGTGTCGGCTGTGCTGCTGCTGTTCGTGTTGCAACTCCCCGGCGAGCTTCTTGAGAGCATTAACTTGCCTCTTGAGGTTCTCAGCCTTGGCCTCGGCAATGCTCTTGAGCTTGAGTGCTTGCCTGAGCTGGGTGCCGTTGATGGCGATCTCCCTTCCGTAGAATCGGCTGCTACACGCGACAGGCCCGCTAGTTACCGGGACCTGGCGGTTGACATTATCCGTATCCATCTGGTCTTGCGTACTAGCAACGGGGACCTCGTCATCCTCTTGCTGCTGCTGCTGCCTCCGCTTCTGGACAGCCTCCACCACTGCATCAGGATCGTCAGCGCCCTTGGCATCATCGGGCTGTTCCACCACAACCTCAATGTTGTTATCAGCGTCAAGAGCGGCTTTGTGCTGCTCTTGTGCATGTTCCACCTCCACCACCCTTGGCCGCTCTAGCTCAGCTAACAGGTTGGAGATTTTGTTTTCCGCAAGGGCCTGCTCAAACTTGAACTGCCGTGTCCTATCCTCGGCCTCCATGAGAAACGCCCTTACCTCGACAGCATGCCTCTTCTCCAAGTCATATCTCTGGCGCTGCTCCGCACACAGTTGCTGGTCCCTGTCCTCGACAATCTCCTTGAGCCGCAGAACCTCCCTTTGCAGGCTGTTGATGCAGCCCTGCACGCCAGCCGCCGTGCCATTCAGGATGCTCTTGTTGCTCCTCCTCAGCTGACCCGTGCGAACGCCACCCTGAGGCCTCGTGGCGGCAGGAATACCAACCTTGAAAGGGAACTTCACCTCTTGCACCTTCCTGCGCTTGGCCTCGTGCTTGGCAGCCCTGGCCACCCTCGCCCCCATTGCCTTGCGCTTCATCTCCAAGTCATTCCTGCTAATGCTCAGGCACGGGCTCTGATCTCGTCGCTGCTCCCGCTGCTGGACTAGATCCGACAGCTGGATCCTCACCGTTTGGCCGGCAGCCCTGTCCCTGGTAGCCTCCTGGATCACTGTGCGAGCCAACGAGGACAAGCGATTGTCATCGGTGGGATTTTCGGCCTCCTCCCACTGCCGCAACTCCTCAGAAAAGACATCTATCTGCTGGCCTAGCTCTTCAACCTTAACGGACTGGACGGCAAAGAATTTACCCAAGTTCTCCGTGTGCTCCTGGGCAGCCGCTCCCGACGACCGCCGCAAGCTTTCCTGCAGCCAGTTGATCCTCCCTTTCATCTCCTTGACTTGATCCGCGTAGGATGCAATCTGCGTGCCCACGTCCATGCTGCTACGCTGCTGCTGTTGCGTCGCCAACCGGTATCGTGTGGCGATGACTTGCTCGGCTGCATGCACAGGTGTTGCAAATTGCAATCATGCTGTGCACAAGATTACCGTGCTCAAACAGTGGCACTGCGGGTATGTGCAGGTGGTAGTGTGCCGCCACGAGCGGGTGACAGGAAGGGAAGTTAAGCTCGAGCGCGGGTGCCACGTCTCGACTCGGGCTTGGGCTTGATACGAGTGTGTTGCAGTCGTCGCCCATCTCCTCCACCGCTACAAGCACCATTCCTCCCGCCCGGAGTCAATCGACGCATAGCGCGTTTCCCCACATCGCCAGCGTGGCGCGTGGACAAGCAAGCTGCCATGTCATGTCATATTAATCGAAGTCTTATTCTCTTCTAAAATCAAGATAAAATTCGTCCTGGGAACAACTACAGACTTATGGTAAACCCCCTCTGCACCCGCGGTGTTGCCTTGCATTCGTTGTCAGGAATTGCGAACTTGCACCAAAAAACGAAAGAAAAGAATCACAGGCCCACGCGAGTCTCTAACTTTTGTATCTGGTTGAGGAATATCCATGTCATCTGCAATGGTCGCCAGCGGGTGAGTGGAGGGAGAACAAATAGCATATGCCTACCATGACATGGGGCGCGATCCTCACGCAATACGTTCCAAAGCCCGTGTAAAACTTGAGAGGCCCGTGCTTTTTGAACGTCTGGACGGCGCAATCCAAAGAGCCCGAGAAGGGGTACTTGCCATCAGGCCCCGGCTGCATCTTTTGTATTTGCGTCTTAACGTAGTCGAAGGGTAGGCTGCATGCAGAAGCAAAGAAACCCGACACTGCACTCGCGCCTGCGGAAGCAAAAGCAGGTGTTAGAGAAAAGGTGGTGGTGGTGCTGCTGGCTGGCTGGAGCACCAACCTATCACTGTGGGAATCTCGGAGAAGTGGAACGCCTTGAACACTTCGACGCTCTGGTCGTAAGATGCCAGCATTCCCATGTTGAGCGCCATGGCCCTCACAACCGTGGGTCCGGCTCCCTTCCACAGCGCCAGCACGCCCTCGTCTTTGCCAATCCGCGTCAGCGCGTGGAACGCGTTCTTGTAGTGGCGCCGCTGCGCTTCCGGCAGGGTGGAGTCCGCCTGCATCCGGATGAGGGCCAAGTCTGCGGGGCTCCCCACGCACGCACCAATGGCGCCCGCCGTCAACCCGCAAAAGGCCTTTTGGTAGAGCGGCAGGGGCTTGCCGTCGTTGGCGGCGGTGGCCTTGTTCGTCAGCACTCTGCGGGATCGATGACGCATGAGACACCGAGTGCAGCAACGAACTGAGCCTCACCTGAAGGATCCCAGCCGCGCCGTCGTGTATGTCGCCTGCCGCAGCAAGCCCGCCGAGAGGCCCTGCAAGATAAAAGGCAAAAAAGAAAAGAGCATCGTTTGCATTGTTTGCTGCATGGCCAAGACTCCATACCTTGTAAAACGCACCCAGCCCCTCCCGGGCATACAAGCTCTTGGCAACCTGCATCGCACTGCCGTCGCCCAGCTGAATTCTGACCTGCGACAAGGGCACAGACGCGGGTTGATCCATGGATCCATCCAGATCCGGGCTACCTTGATCATGTCAATGGGCTGGATGACGCAAGTGGCACCCATGCCGGCCAGGCCCCCATTCACAAACGGCTTCACGGTCGTCCACACCGCCGACTGGGGCTTCTTCTGCACCGCCATGTCCACCGCCGCTGCCATTGTTCGCCCCTAAACCCTAACACCACGCCCCGATTTTATTTGGCATATGCCCCCCTCCCCCTTTCTTAGGTAACAGGATGACCTCCTCCGCCTCCTCCTCCTCCTCGTAGAAAGTCATGGGCGACGTCAGGCCGGTGGCTTCCCCGGTGCACAGGGACCCGTACGAGGTGCTGGGCGTCCCCCGCGATGCAACGGCGCAGCAGATCAAGAGTGCGTACCGGAAGCTGGCCCTCAGGTACTCTCCTTTCTGGTCTACTTCTTCGAGATCGAGCGAGATCCCCCCAACGCAGATACCATCCCGACAAGAATGCCAACAATCCCCAGGCACCCGATTTGTTCAAGGAGGTTGCGTATGCGTATGGAATTCTGGGCGATCCCGAGAAGCGGAGGAGCTACGACATCGGAGGGTTCCAGGTCCGTAACGCGCTACACTCGTCTGCCGTTTTGATCTCGTCTCCCTCGTAGGCAGTTGATCTCGATGGCCTGGATATGGAGCTGGACCTCTCCAACCTGGGGACAGTCAACACCATGTTCGTTGCATTGTTCAGGTGAGGATAGCAAGCAAGACACCTTTTATACATCTGGTTTCTTCAGCAAGCTGGGCGTGCCGATCAAGACTACCATCTCCGCCCAAGTTTTAGAGGATGCGTTGAATGGGACCGTGACGATCAGGCCTTTGCCTCTCGGCCGGCCTTTCAACGACAAGGTTTGCCTCGCTGTTCGACCGCCTGTGCCTCATCCCGGGCTTGTACCGTCAAAGCAGGTGGAGAAGCAAGGGGCGCATTTCTACGGCGTAACAATCTCGCCGGACCAAGCAGCCGCTGGGGTCGTGGTGCGGGCTACGTCTGTTGCCCAGAGCAAATTCAAGGCAAGCTTAATTCCATCTCTAGTCTCCACCACCCGGCTCTCGTTCTTGTTCTGGCCAGCTACTCTACTTTGAGCAGGAGGAGAATGGAGGCTTGGGTCTGGCAATCCAGGTGAGCCTGACGGCGTGGCCCTCCAGCATAAGCATTGACTGCAGTTGCGTGCCTGTTCGGTTGTAGGAGGACAGCATCAAAACTGGAAAGGTGACATCCGCAGGGCTTTATTTCCTCCACTTCCAAGTGTATCGCCTTGATCCGGCAGTCAACGCGGTGTGTTAAGCAGGCACGGTTTTGGCATTGCACTAAACTCATCCCTCTTTCTCCTCGCAGCTAGCTATGGCAAAAGATCCGGATGCTGCATTCTTTAAAAAGCTCGAGGGACTCCAGCCTTGTGAGATGTCGGAACTGAAACCTGGAACACACATTTTTGCCGTCTATGGTATGCCTTTAGCTTTGCTCTTGTGGGTGACGGCAATGCTCTCTCGATCTAGGTGACAATTTTTTCAAGGCCGCGTCATATACCATTGAGGCGTGCTGCGTGGACGCCTGCCAAAAGAGTGCCGAGAGGCTGAGAGACGTCGAGGGACAAATACTAGCCAAGCGTGCGGAACTGAAGCAGTTTGAAACCGAGTACCGCGAGGTAATTAATCCGGTTTCTCCTCTCGCTCTCTCACTCTCTCCCCAGGTGCTTGCCCGTTTTGCTGCAGTGACGAAGAAGTATTCCGAGGAGAAAGTGGCTGTAAGTTGGCGTATTTTTACTGGGCTGTGTGGGCTTGACTGACGCGGCTGATTGATCAAGGTTGACGAGCTATTGAAGCTGAGGGAGTCGATCCAAGATTCTTTTGGCACAGCCAAGAAGGCAGAGGACGAGGAGCAAGCAGCGGCAGCGGCAGCGGCGGAGGATGGGCACGACAAGTCGAGCAAGAAGAGATGGTTCAACTTCCGAGCAGACACGCGCATGTAAAGATTCTATTATAACTCGCTCTATAACACTTGAAGGGAATATTAAAACCGGTTCACGGTTAGTAGTTTGTGGCAGAGAGAGTGAGTGGAATGGGACCCAAGAAGAAGGGGGATGGCAAGAAGAAGAAGGGTCGCAAAGGCAAGGGAGAGAAGAAGTCCAAGGATGGCGCTGGGCCGTCGGGGCCAACACCCGAGCAGCTCAAGGCGCAGGTGGCAACGCTCACTGCGGACAAGGCCACGGAAGAAAATGAGCGCAACCGCATGCAGATTGATCGGGTGAGTGTTCCTGGCCCCGAGCAGCTCATTTGAAACGTTCAACGTGCTCGTGGCCTGGCCGCGCAGGACAAGGTGGCGTCCTTTTGGGACATCAAGAAGAAGGAGCACGAGCATGCTCTGGCACTGGTGCGGAACAAAGACCGCGAGCGGGAGCAGCTCCAGGAGAGGCAGCAGGCGGAGATCAAGGTGCAGCATTTGCCTTTAGTCGACTGCAAACTTGTGCGCGTGCATGCAGGTGTACAACCAGCGGATGAAGCACCTCTTATATGAGCAGCAAAACATTGTGGGCAGCGTCAAGGCCGAGAACGAGGTGGCTCTCAAGCTGCAGCGCCAGCAGGCAGCCCAGCGTGAATCTCAACTCTTGTACGTGGCTCTGCTTGGATCATGTCATGATATATACTGATAAACACCTTGTCCCTCCTGCTGATGCAGCTGTGCGCTGCAGGAATGATCTGCGTACACTCAAGGACAACAAGAAAGAAATGGAGCTCAACTACGAGGACACGATCAAGCAGATGAAGCTCGTATGCCATCTCTGTATCCCCTGGCTCATGATATCGTTTCTGGCAGGACCATGCCAAGGAGATAACAAAGATGAGGCAACAATTTGACCTGGATGCCCAAGATCTGATTGCCAAGACTGACAAGAAGGTTTAGTTGCTCAATGGCTCAAACTTTGCTGCTTTCTCCAATGGCGTGACACGCACAGATCAAACGAACCAGAGACAATGACGAGTTCCAGCGGAAGCAGGAGATACACGAGATTGAGGAGCGTAAAAACATGCACATCACGGACCTCATGAAGAAGCACGAGAAGGCATTCTCGGAGATCAAGTGCTACTACAACGACATCACCCAGAACAATCTTGACCTTATCAAGACGCTCAAGGTGACACAAATAAGCTCCATTAGAGTGGGGCAGCAGACTGACACTGCCGCCAGTGTAACCTTTTCAGGAGGACGTGACTGACATGAAAAAGAGGGAGGCTGCAAACGAGAAGCTCATGTACGAGATTGCGCAGGAGAACAGAAGGCTGACCGAGCCACTGACACGGGCTCTAAAGGAAGTGGAGAACCTGAGGAAACAGATGGCTCAGTATGACAAGGTAACGAATTCCTCTTTCAGACTGCCTGCTGATCAAAGTAAAACCCAAAACAGGATAAGCACTCCCTTCAGCAGTTGCGCTTGCAACACGTGGACGCTCTCAAGCACGTCCAGAACCTGGAATGGGAGTACAGGCTGCTCCAGGAGAAGCTTGAAAAGGTATTGCATGCATCCCTGGCGACGTGATATCACGTAGTACAAGTCTGTGTGTCTCCAGGTCCAAGCGGAGCGCGATGACTTGTACGCTCGGTTTGAGTCGTGCATTTTTGACGTGCAGCAGAAATGCGGGGTCAAGAGCTTGCTGCTGGAGAAGCGCGTGCAGGTCTTGTTGGAGCAGCTGGAGAAGAAGGTGCGCATGCGGCGGGGCAGAGTTTTGTGTTTGATTCATCACCTGGTGGTTGCAGGACACTCAGCTGGGCGAGGCCATGGGCGCATCCAAACTCCTGGACGCCAGTGGAGCCAAGTTTGGAATTGACAAGGTTATAGACACCAAGAACCAGAAGATCAAGCGGCTTTATTACGAGCTCGGGAGGGTCACCAAAGTAAAGATTCGCAGTTCAGACTGGCGCTCTCTCATCATTCTCGTCGTACATATCTGTGCCTTCAGGCCCACAACAGCGTTGTCAAAGCTTTTCAATCCAAGCTGGCCGAGTTCGGCGTTCCTCTGGAGCAAATGGGACTGCCAGAATACATCGCCAAGCTGCCTGTCTAGTTTTCTCAAACAGCTGAACCTCGTACAGCTTCAAACACAGCACCTTGCATCTGTGAAAGAAGCTTGCAGCATCACAGCCAAGCGGCCCAACCAGGAAACAAAAGGCACAGGTTCTCTGGATCTTGTGCATCTTGGACCAGCTGCTGGACCTGTAATGGGACAGTTTTTAAAGAAAGAAAAAGAGAACAATGCCAATCCTTTACTACCTGACCCTCGACTGTACGGTTCTCGCCATCACGATAGCCATCAAGCTTTTGCTTAACGCGCATTAGTGCCCGAGTCGCATCTTTGTTTCCCTCCACTTTATCAGGGTCCTCCACATCCGCATACTCGGCTCCCTGAATGGAACTTAGAGAAGCATTATAAAGATGATGTATACCTCTTGTCTCTGCAGCGCCTTGAGGGGTGATAAGGCCCATCTGTACAAAGGATCGTGTATGAACACCTGCACACCAACCTTAGCAAACTTTCTTCCGCCTTACTTCGTAGCACTTACCTCGATAATGGTGAGCAACGCTTCCTTGTTCGCTCGCAAGACGGAAAGCGTCGCTTCACAACATCTCCTGAACACTCCCTCCACACCCGTGACACCCATGCCATCGATAACGTCCCGTGTGAGTCTAAACGGAATCTGGAGGTATCCCAAGTCAGCTACGGCACAGCAAGCAATCAGCTACCGTTTCTGGTGTCTTAAGCATCAATCCTTGGTCAAACGCCACCCCTAGATCGATATGGACGACATCAGCATTAGCCTGATCAATCAAAATGTTCATCGAATGGCGGTCTCCCAGTCCCACAACGTAGCCAACCTGAAATTAAAGACGTGATCGGCAGAGAACAAACACAACAAATGAGAAATTTCTCACCATTGAAGAAGCTGCCACACTTCGCGTATAGTTCAGCCGCTTTTCAAACCAGTCTGCGGCTCGAAAGAAGTTCTCTCGGAAGAAGTAGCGGAAAACAGGCCTAGCAGACACAACTTACAACCACCTGGCAGAATAAATCTCATAGTCTCACCTAAAGTTTTTGCACACGGTCTGGAAGGCCGCGCTTTTGTTGGATTCCTAACCATCAAACGGTGAACAATGGATAGCTCGCCGGGCGTCACACATACCTTGACTATATGCTCTCGGCACTCCGCAAACGTCCAATCTCCAACGCCGTAGCGAGTGTGTGCTCCTGGTACTTTGGAACTAAACAATTTTCCTTCTCTGAGCAAACCAGAAAATCTCATACTAATTCTTACCTTCCCAGCAAATACTGTCCGAGTGGAATGGTCCCATTCACCCATTCCAGAGCACCAGCACTCGGAGTGAACGGAACAACCTGAGTTTTCGAAAGTAGGAAACGGGATCATATGAAAACTGCTTGTTGTACCTTGTATGTTCGTATTTGAAGACATCTGATACGAGTTTCTGCATGATCCTTTAAGAGTGTGTTGACAAGACCAAAAAGTTGCTCCATCACCTGAAAATCGATGTTATTATATCTCCAAGATCTTAGAGACTACAGACCGCATCTTGACGGAGATCATCACCCCCAGATTTGGCTAACTGGCGATACTTTTGGCCGTCCGATCCGCGGCACAGCACAACTTTTGGAACATTAACGCCTCTCATTACACTGAAATGTTTTGCGCTTTTAGTTAGTATGAAAGCAAGACCAAGTTAATCTTACGTAATGCTTCCCTCGAATCCATCGAAATATGGGAGATTTTGACCAGAGTAGTCACAATTGCGATCTACTGAAATGTTCGCAGTCAAAACGGGGACCTGTATAAATTTCAATTGAAGGAAATATTGAAGGATAACTTCTAGTATTTACCAGATTAAGTCGTCGCACACTACGAATATCCCTTGGATAGGGTACTGGCTTAAGGCAGTCCTGCAAAAAACCAAAGTAAAGAAAAATTAGCTACAAAGTAGGCCAACGCTGCACACGGCAATTACTTGCTGTGAGACCTCCAGCTCGGCCAGTTTGATATACACCTCAACCATATCTCGCACCTAAAAAACAAAGGAACCACGTCCTGAATTGTGATGTAACCATTAATTTACCTGCATGATCAAATTGGAATGGCGATTAGTTAGCTCCTTCAGTAGCTCCTCTGCTGCACGTTTTTTCTCTAAGTCAATAACGAAAGCGTTTTTCCTCTTCTGGTTTTCCTTGATTCGATCCCCATTGGCCAGCGCCAGTAACTAAAGTTGTATAAATCCACATTAGAAGGCACATAGCTTGGTAGAAGCACGGTACCTGGTAGAGTGAGTGGTACGGATGCTCAATCGCCATCTTCTTCACAAGTGAGGCCACAGCAAACTGCGAAACGACAAGTCACATTCTCAAGATTCAGGACTGAAAAACATACCTGAAAATCGTTTGCCGTTTTTATAGCACCCATTCTGGATGCTATTTGATAAACCAGCGGAAGGAACTTAAACGACGGTACCTGCCAATGTGATGTAACTAGAAGTCCCCCTAATTTGCAGCACAACTGAACTTACCTTATGCACAGTCTCGATCATGTCATTTATAACAGTTTTGTTCTCGACGTTCCCAAACCAAAGAGAAACCAACCGAAAGACCTGTCGAAGTAGATTAAAACTAGGCCAATGTTACGAGTTTAGCTTACCACTCTCATATCATACTTGTCACTTGAGAGTAAGCAACTCCGGTAGGACTTGAGGCAAGTTCTAAGCACACGTGCCATGTCGCCCTGCAGACATCATCGTCAGGCAGGAGCAAGTGTATTGAGCTATAACTCACATGCATCTTGGTCCACTCTACACTTTCCAGTTTAAGCTCCTTCTGAACTTCCAGCGCCTTAAGAGAGTAACCATGCGTATCATCCTTTCAAAAACCAAAAGGTTATTACAGCCAAAGAAAAGAGTGCTTACTTTGGATTCTTTGGCTTTTCTCACCAGTGCCTCATACTCCTTCATCTAAAGAACACAGATGATGTGACAAAAAGTCTTTGCAAGTTCATCATACCTTCATATTTCTCAGCTGTAATTCAGTTTGCCACTCGGTAGAGCCAAGTCGATCTTCATAACTTCGATGAAGAGCATTAGCAAAATGGGCCAGGTGGAAATGTGTTTTACTTCTCCGTTTCATGAAATCGCTACTACCAGAACTCGTAGATCTAGTCTCAGCAATGATGACAGCTTTCTCGAGATAAGACTCAAGGATTACACGAGAGCTGCAACGAAAATTTGTTATTGACAAAATAATTTCGGGCACGTTGGTACCTTGCGGATCTTGTTTGTGCAAGCCACTTTCCAGCAAGACAATACAAAGCCATGGAGTCCGTCGAACCAATATACGTTAACAAGTACTTCACAAGACTTACTGCCAATTCACGCTGACCTTGCGCCCATAGGACTTTAGCTTCTTCAATCTGAAAGACCATATACATTAGTATACTTAGTCGACATGAATTAGAGATAAAACAGACCCGTCCGGCTCTTAGAACCTCGCTGCGCTTATTGTCTCCTTGACAAAGGCCTTTGAGCTCTTGAATTGCACCTGCTGCTTGATTGAGTCTTCCAGCCTAAAAACTTATTGGTAAGCCTCAAATGAGAAAGAGTTTGGAACCTTTCTGGCAAGTGCTGCGTATTCAACAAGGTAACAAGGAAGACAGTCCTCCCGCTGAAGAACCCGAAGAAGTACTCTCATAAAGCTCCCAAATGGTTCCAAGAGGTTGTAGTTTCCCGTCGTTTGTTTCGTAATACCTTTCCACCTCGTAAATAGCATTTGTATCTGCAGAACCGAATGAAAGATTTTTTTTCCAGGGAGAAATTAGAAACATATAAAATATAACACGTAAATCCCTTACATACCTCGCTGTCAGGAGGGGTACTAGGTCCACTAGATCCCAATGATGGCCAGCGGAGACTCCAAGCGAATGGGAGACAATCAACAATCTGAAGAGAGACAGTATCAGGATCACAGACGTAAAAGGTCTGTAACGAGCCTGGAGTTTGACGATAGATGGATAAACATTTTGAGTGCTTTCAAGGCTGGTGTGCGCAACATGAGAAACAGTGTCCTGATAAACTTGTTAGACTTGAGAGAAAACGATACATAAGAACCTTACCTCTTTCATCCGTTTGACAGAAGTGTCAAATCTGCTGAAATCTCCTTCAACGAGACATTGAAAGGAGCTGCTAATCAAGATAGCAAAACTTATTCTACATAAACAACAATAACATTACCTGAGTAAATTTCCATGAAAGCCCAGCTTAAGAGAATCATCACCGGCGGGGTTCATATCGAAACTCAGGTCCCACTTTCCAGACTTCCAGGCACCTTCGTACTGCACACAAGAAAGATCATGTGATGATCTCAAAGGCTGGATGTACCTGTAATTCTTTGAACTCCTTGTCGTTTAATAGTTCCATCTTGATGTTTCTAAGACCTGTGCTGTAAACGTCCCTCACCTGAGAGCATCCTGAGTGTTGCAGTGCCCGTACAACACCTTTGTAGTAACCCTTTAGGACGTCAGTGTTATTTGAGCTACTTAGCAGCAAATCATATGTTTCCAAAGCCTTTCCCCAGTTGCCTTCATGCTCGTACAGCCTGACTTGTGATATGGGCTGAGAAACATATCCTTGGCATCAGATAGACAACGTTCAAGTAATTGATCTTACATTGTGAGTGTAAATTATGCCATAGATGCTGTCTGGTTCATTCACCTTCGTATACACAGACAGAAGACGTTCCAGATGTTCGGGTAGCTGGCAATCACGTTAAGACACGATTACAGTCAAGAATGATGCAAGATTTTACCTCGTCCTCATCTCCCGAAAGTTCTCGTTCTCCCAGCACAGCCTTTCCGAAATTTTCTTCACACCAATGTTCAACATAGAGAACAGAAGTGAAATACGCCGCACATTTCTGAACAGGTTCCAAGTTAAATGTCATAGAACCCAAATCAAACACAAAATAAGCCGACCTGTGCCGTCTTGGCCGTAAGAAGGTAATCCACATCCAGCCAATAAACCTGAGGAAGAAGAAACGTGAAAGATTATAATGAAATTCAACTACCTTAGGCCACTTTAGAGGCTCCAGGGTATTTGTTCCTTGCGACAAGCCTTTGGCTGCTGCCTTTACGTGACAAGCTCGTAGACTATTAAAAGCTTCGAGAAAAACTTGCATCGACCTTGTATTTTTGTTGACATCGGAAAAGATATGGTCTTGAACCTACATGTGAAGTTGTAAACTTTCTGATGAAATAAACAGACCAGCACTTGCATGTGTGACAATAGTAGTGTACAGAGCAGAATGAATTGGGATCACTTTAGCCAAAGACCCAAGCGCATAAGGGAGCAGAAACTCAGCTAGTGCAGCCTTAACCTCAACCAGACTCTGACAAAGCCTGCAAGCATTTTCATCCTAAGTCCAAAATATAACAAAGAATAAAGTCACCTTAAAAGTGTATCTTCGGTGTAGCTTATCAAGGCATGAACCAACGAACAAATCCAAGTCTCGTAACTTTTGTCGCTAGTGCTCCAAACTGATGAATCTTCAAGCTTCCCAGATTTTGCTGCATGAAAACGATGAAAAGTGTTCTATTTCCAAGCTCACTTACAAGCATTACACCCAAGAACTAGGTTCACCAACATTTTGTTAGGACCATCGGTATGCGTCTGAAAACAGTAGCATGTGTCAATACACATTGCCTGCTTTGCATGTTTTACCTCCAAGTACGCTCGCTCTTGTTCATTGAGTCTATTTAAAACGTCATAACCATTTTTGGTTGCCAACAAGCCCTGCACAAATCCCTGACTTGTTTTACAGATTACCAAAGTAGATTCATACCTTTGCTGTTTGATACGCCAGATCAATTATAAAAACATCTTTATCTAGTAAATAGCTGCACAGCTGGGTCAGTACTACTTCCAAAATATCCTCAGACGGCCCAGCCACGTCGATAGTTTTTGAACGATATGAGGGACGCAAGAAATTTCTGTTAGCGTCTGGCAAATGAAAAACCACCGCTTCACAATTTCCAATTCCAACCTGCAATGGTAAGTGGATGACACATAGCTTTACAAATGCAAAATTGTCTTACCGCAGCTAGAAGCTCTGCAGTCAGATTCTTGATGTCATAATCATGATCGTCATTGCATGAGAGAACAAGTTCCCAAACGGCAATCACTAATTCATCAGAAGTGAAGAGACTCCGAGATTCCGGTGCATCTCGCAATTGGTTGCAAAAGCTTCGAAGACTGGAAAAAGAAAGCAAAAAGATTGAAAAAAAGATAGAAACAAGAAGTAAACCTCCATAGTCGTAATTGAGAGGGAAGAGAAGGAGCCTTCTGCACAAACTGAAGACACTCATGAGTGTTATATGTTGCATACTCCGTTCTTACCTTTACAAACTCTTTTGAAAATGCATCGGCAGAACGCAATTGAGCTTGGAATTCTCTTATCGTGTTGAAGCAAGGAAAGTCTGGAAGTTGGTTAAGTTCCTGAAAAGAACAGGTTCAAACTGAAAAGCTTATCAAGCCAGTATGCAGTACCTTCACATAGGGGGATAAAGATGATTCGCCTTTCAGAGTCACGCGATGAAGTAGCTGAAGCACAGATGAGCACAATAGATCACCGTTAAAAGTACATGACACCAGTCCAGAAACAAGAGCCTGTAATACCAAAGATATTTGAGATGCCACCATTAACTTCACAATAACAAATATAACCTGTAGATGCTCTCCCAGAATCCACATAGACGACTGCGGTTTGCGCTCCAGTTTATCAATCATTGCATTTATCAATAAACAGCACTTCGGTTGCAAGTCAACCATTTCAATTGATTGCAAAATTATGTGCATCATGTACCTGCCATACCATTGTAAGCTGTATGATCTTAGTAGACAAAAAGTTACCGGAATGTGCTCGGAATCACAATTCCGTCCTCGATAACGTTCAAGAATGCGTCCAGTTTTTCCAGAGAGTGCCGTGTGTGGCGCCAGTGAGAAGAACTGGAAGCCTCCTTGTGAATTTCTAGCAAAATCTGTTCTTCACGTCAAGTGAGAATCGACATCCCAAGCGCATGCACTAACCTGGAATACGAGCTCCTTCACTTCTTGGCGTCTACTACTGAGTAAATTCCAGTGTTATCAGTTAGAAATATTTGAATGTACGATACATACTCTTCAAATAACCCCTTCGCAACTGCCCTTACGGCAGCCATGGCTGCATCCTTCGAAACTGATGGCAACACAGCGTCCGCCTTCACTAGCAGAATGATATTTTTTGCAATAGAAAACTGTCGTGCTGTATGTAAGCACTTCAGCCGCACAAGAAAAGAAACTCAGCACCTACCACGTGTTGTTTTATAAGCTTCTCCCGCTGAATTTGAGTTTCAAATAGAGGGCTTTGAAGAACCAACGAGGCTTTATCATATCCACCCCAATCCAGAGCGGCAAGGAAGGCAAAAATAGAGGCAAAGTTCTCCTCGACCAATGAACTGACAGACATTGTTCTCTCCTAAACAAAAGTAAGACTCAAATGGGCAAATACCTGCTATGCATACCTGTGCTATCTGCTGAATTTCGGCATGTTGTCCATGTAGGAACGAAGAAGGTAGTATGAACGGAAGACAATACTCAAGGAACCCGGACGCATTTGAAGGTTGGATAAGTATGTCGCTCACCTGGTTACATATAAACAATCAAATAAAGTTAGAACTTCAAGAGTTGCATACCTTCAGGAGTTCACTTATATGAAATGAAGCGGCAACCCAGCAGTCCAATATCGATCTGAGCAGCTGCTTGAAGAACTTCAAAACAAATATACACGAACTAGTAAACAGCGCATATTACAGCTATCACAACCTTAAATCTGTCTGTATAGCCCAGTTGTTTGGCAATTTTATTAAGCACTGCAACGACTAAACTCCTGCAACAATCAAATCTCAATTGTGTTATTATAAACATGCTAACATTACCTATGCATGGGCTGTAGAGCAGCTTGGGCAAGAATAATGCACACAGCCTGAAAAGGTAAAATGAGCATGACAATGAGAATATAAATAGCAGTGGTCGTACATCAGCTTCCACTTGTTCGCTTGCAGCTGCTACTTCACCGATAGCTATTATTGCCGTTTTATACAGAAGAGCTTCCGTTGTATCACCTAGATGAGAAGTTGATAGTTTCACTCCAAGACTAGCTCTAGCACATGCACTAACTTGTCAGAGATCTTATCATCATCGCAAAAACAAACTTACTGGACGTCCTGTAGAAGTTGGGGATGTCCGCTCCACGTCTCAAACAAGATATGTATTCGGCTAGCATGACCGGCCCTGACACGAAAGTCAGGATCTTGCAGAAGTTCCAAAAACATTAAATCCTACAATCAGAAGCCGTTGTCAAAGGGATTGATTACGTAACAAGCTACGGGATACCTGGGCAAGGGTCGCATCCAGTATCATCAAGTCTGCAACAGCTTCGCCAATTTTCAAACGCGTTGTATATTGTAGAGCATTCACCTTCGAAACGTATTCTATAATCTTTTGAAACCTTGGAAGTATCTGAAAGAAAGCTCAAAGCTATAAACAAGGAAATCTGGGGACGACGGACCTGTGCCAGTTTGGCTTTATCTTTCTCGGCTTTCAACTTTGACAGAAGCAGTTGAGAAGCAGCCAGAGTATTGAAACACGTAGAATCACAAACTTGACCTTTTTGTAGGGAATTCAGCAATTCTTCGACCTGTCCTTACGCGTCAAAGCACTGGCAAAACTAACGCAGCTTACCAGTTCCTCAAGTCTCGGTAGCATCTCAGGAATCGTAAAACTACTGCACATAGAAAATATGAGCTTTTCACGAACCTGCGAAAACCTTTGAGGTCAAATGCCATCCAAACATTCATTAAAGTGAAAACAACTACCTTAAAGTCCTCTGAAGCAAGCAGTAGATCTCGCAAAATATGAAACGCAGCCTCTGGAATTTGGCGGCCGAGGCTGCAAATCATGGATATGCATATGACTTTCCACTTTTCTCGTTTAGGTGCATCCAGCTCCGCATCGTTCAGTACAGAATTAGAAGTTGTGGACTCACATACTCTGCCGTCCTCTAATAAACTCCGCAAGACTTTCAATAATCCTTCAAAGGAGCACCGGGAAACAAGCTTTGTCTGGCCGGCGCTTTCTGCAGAAACAAGCTCATCTAATGCAAGAAGTGATTTCACTGTGAGTTGTCTAGATGCCTCCCCAGTTTCTCCAACACTTTCCAGTCGCAAAATGCAGCACCCCATAAGAACTGCAGGCGAGGTAAAGATTTCTCCATCGCGACTCCAAAGAAGGACTGTGTGACCTCTGGAAAAAAAAATCTCAGAATCATTTCATTTAGCAATAGGCTTACCTCGTTTTCCTTGAAACCTCGACTCCCACAAAACAGTAGGACACAAGTACGGCCACCCGAAGGAGAGATTCCAGTCGCTGGCATTTTACTTCTTGAATAAGTTGCAAAATACCTTCACCAAGGATTTGAAGTAAATCGTCGCTTTGAGAAAGACTCACTAAACTGTTTCGTTGGCAATCAACCTGAAGAAACCAGCTTCTAAAAGAATATCCACGAATGCAAATGTGCTTACGTTGATTGCGGACAATCCTTCAACTCCACAGTTGGCTAAAACTTCGTCTGCAAGGTCAAGTTCACGCAACTCCGCTTCTAGAACCTTGCCTTGTTCCGTTTGCTGAGAAATTTAGGCGAGTAACTCGGCACGGAGATTTTATCACAAATAGTTAAGAATCTAATTACCTCCGACCAGCTCTGTAAGAAAGTAGCGGCATCCTTTACTTGAAATTCCAGCGCACCAACCGAGAGAGAAAGGAGCGTCCAGCTTATAAGCTTGAGGGGTACCTGGCATTCCGAAGATCCGGCCTAAAAGACGAGAAGTTACAACAGAAAAAGAACAAAAGAAAAAGAACGAGAAGGTTGGACACCTGAAACTTCAATGCCTTCAGAGCCCAAACAAGAAGAGATTTTCGAAGAACAAAGTCCTGGAAGAGCAAATCGAATGTCATTCCAGGTATCTGATCAACCTATTAATTACCTGACAGGGAGCAGTCGAAAACAACACAGAAACAAAAAAGAGAGCACTTCTGCGGGTGCGATAACTGTTAGCAAAACCTGCGGAAGAGCTCAAGGAGATGACGATACCTTGTTGGTTGATCTCTGAATACGTGGAGCTCCCAAATTTCGTTCGGAGCAACAAAAGCAGGCGAGTTATTCTGCATCGCAGAAACTACAAAGTCAGAGGTCAAAGTCTCATAATACCCGGAAAAGCTACCATAAGCAATATGTTGCTCAGTAGCTTCAAAGCCTCGTCCACCTGCAAGTAGAATCATGAGAAGACAATGGGGAGGAGTACGAAATCACCCATACAAGAACCAACACGGTGCTCATCAACAATATCCATTTGATTGTCGCCTCCCACACACACTGCCAAAGGCTTGCGTTCTGCAAGACTAGCGGACGTAAATAACAGTGGAGTGGAAAATTTACAATCTACCACACCTGCCAGGTTCCATGGTCCCCAATATCACAAATCTCGTTGACGCATCTGGATTGTTCTGAATAATGTCAGATATAAGAGCAGTGGAAGACAAACCTTATAAGCCATAAAGGTACTTCAAAGGACATGACGTTGATCGCTTCAATAGGCAACCTTCAAAAAGCACATACATATGTTTATCATACAGCATTGTAGTCGAGACGTACCTCTGCACCAAAGCTGAAAGACATCAGATAAGAACTGCTGCGGAAGCTTAGAACCATAGTGCCTCAGCAGAAGGCAAATGGCGCCAGCCCTGATTATTGCAGGAATGTGACGATGTCGTACACCAACATGACCCTTACCACAACGGTTTCAAATCACGTATTCTGTCTGTGATGAGCGCCGTGACGCTCTCCTTTTTTCTACGTTTAGAGCTGTTGGTAGCATGACCTCTGTCCCTGCCGAGGAACTGAAAGTGAGAAGTCAGAACGGGAGAGTATAGCAAACGCTGCATGCACCTCAAAAATGACTTGGGCAGCAAGCATTAGAAACGAGTGTGTCGAGCTCGCAAGTGGTACAGCCTTGGTGTCCCTGGGTAAAAAGAATAATGCACTGTAAGCTTCTTGGCATTACGAAAGGTTCGGCTTACCAACACTTCCCGTCCAGTTCCTTAACCACGAAGTCAAACAATTCCTCGAGGTGATCGGTTTCGTCGTCCCTCACAATGCTGCTTAGTTTCAGTTGCATCCTCAGATACAGAACAAACAAGTCCTGTAACAGTAAAGGAAATGAGCATGTAAAGACCGCAGGGTAGCATCTAACCTTGGTAGCCGTGTCGGTAATTGTAGCCCATGACCGGAAAAGGCATTTCTTAGCACCGCAATGAATTTCAAGTAAGTGACTGCCTAGATTTGGTCCATCATGTCTCAACAAGCTGGTGACTGCCTCTAGAGCCTTTTTCAGACCCGCTTTGATATCACTGGTTTAAAAACCCGCGTGTCACGTCCGTGAACTCCCAGAATTACGAACACACCTGATGTGCAGGAAGATGTTGGAGAGCTTGGCCGCGACGTCCGGCCTTAAAGACGGAGGGATACCCCCTGGTGGATTTTTGACGATGGACAGAAAGGCATCGTCGTGCGGCTGCGTCTGAGTTTGCAGAAGGAACTGGACAAGTTCTAGAGCAGGCAACCAAGACTGTGTGAGGTCGTTTATAACGCGAGAGTTACCTGCATATGTTTCCTCCTTCATGCGCAAGCGGTATTCGTGCTCGCTAAGAAGATCGGACACAATAGCGCAGTAATCAGCTTGGAAGCTGGGAACAGTGACGACGGTATCCACCAAATGCTGGTACAGGTGACTGAGCTTGCGCACCAGGACCCCTCTCTTGTCTGCGATCAAAGGATATTCATTTGACAACATGTCGTGCTTTTGAGCAAGATTGCGCGCAGCTTACCGGAGGCACAAGCCCTCCTCACCAGACTCCTGAGTACCTTGGCATACTCGAAACTGGGCGCCTTCTTCTTGGGCGTTTTCAGGTATGACGAAGTGCCCTCGCACAAGGCATGCACCACACCCGGCCATGTCGATGCTGCAGCACAAAAACAGGACAGGCCGAGATGAGAAAAGAAAGCGAGCGAGCAAAAGCTTGTTACGCGGAATCTGGCCCTGGCGCTGGAGCCTTTCCGTCTGCTCGTCCAGCAGCCTCGAGAAATCCCGCATGTTGACATACTCCTTGAGCAGCTTGAGGCCGGCCTGGTTTGGGGCATGCCAATCCGACATGACACATGAAAGAGGCGCGCTTACCTCGCGCTCCCTGTGGCGATCCGACCTCAGCTTGGCGACCATTTCCTCCACAACACGGACATTGACGGCCATAGCTCGCCCTAGGCTATAGCCCTCCTTCCCCCGCGCTGGGATTTTAAAACCCAGGGCCCAGGTTTAGGGTTTTCACTTTATATAAACATTGCATTGTCTTCCCCCCAGAGTTAGGTTGCATTTTTTTGTGGTTAGTCTAAGCGTATACTCTAGGCGGAGAGAGGAGCAGGGAGGAGCTTTGTGCTAGTGGTGGACGTGGAAGCGGCGCCGCCCCTGGCAGCGGGTGTGTCGTGGTCGTGCTTGCCTTCGTACGAGGTGATGACTGCCTTTGGATCGTCCGCTGCTCTCTCCACATGCTTCCTCACGGGGCACCCCGGGTTTGTGCACCTGTAGTAGCTCCTGGACACACGGCGAGAGTTTAAACCAATCAAAACCAAAATCTCCTGGCGAGAAACGAGCTCACCTTGGGTTGGGATTGCCTTTGACAACCTTCTGCCCGTATTTTCTCCAGCGGTAGCCGTCGTCGAGCACGTCCACTTCGCTGTTGGTGTGCACCACAACGGGTGCCTCGCGGCTGCCGCTGCCGCTGCTTCTGCTCGAGGCATTCATCCCGTCCCGTCTCCTGCACAAGCAGCATGTGAGTCAAGTGTCTCAAGCTTGTCTCAAAGATCCGTTCTTTGTTACCTGCGCTTGGCATCCGGTTCCTCCCCGTCCTCCGCCTCTTGCTCCTCCTCCTCCTCCTCCACGTCGCTGCTGTTGCTGTTGCTGGCATGGCGCTGGGCAGGCGTGGGGGTGGCGCCGCCAGGCACAAGCACCAGAGTTCTCTTGCTGCCGTCGTCCGGTTGCACGCGGGTCACCGCCAGCCTCCGGATCATCTGCGGCTTGGAGTGGCTGTGGTCGCCTTTGTACACAATCTGCGTCGTTTCTCCAGACACGGAGCGCTCCACCAGCTTCTTGGCGGAGCAGTCCGGATGCGTGCAGCGGTAGTAGCTCCGCGGATTGTCACACCCCTTGACCTGCTTCTGCCCATACTTGCGCCAGTTGTAGCCGTCGTGCTCTGGAGCGGGTGTTGATGCGCTTGCGCTTGCTCTTGTCACCGCAGGCGCAGCAGGCACCAGAGCAACGCTCGTGTCCTCGTCTTGCTGCTCCCCGTGCTCGTCATCCTCCTCCTGCTTGTTGCTGTCCGCTGGCTTCTGCTGCTGCTGCTGCTGCTGCAACACTTGGGCGTGCGACTGGACTTGTGCCAGAAGTTGGCCGTGAGACACCCCTCCCAAAGGAGACTGGAAACAAGTAGGGCATTAGTAGATTTCCCTGGAGAAGAGCAACAGCATACCAGCGGCAGTGGAGACGGCGGAGGATGCCATGCCAAGGGATTGACGACATGGAAACCCGTGGTAGGAGATGGCTCTGCCTGAGGCACCACGCAGTGTTTGGGTTAATGCAAGGCTAGGCTAGCGCGGCAGCACGAGAAACGAAAACAAAGACAGGCTTACCAGCGCCGAAGAAGAGAGCAGCAGCGGCGAGTCGAGTGGCGACGACTTGAAGCGCGAGAGGATCTTGGGCGATGGCGAGGCGAGCGCCCCTTGCAGGAGGCTGGTGAAGGAAATGGAGCTGGAGTCGGGGTCCTGCTCAGCTAGGAAATTGGCCACCACGCCCATGGGGCTGCGGCTCAAATCGCTGCTCCGCAAGAGCGCTTCCATGGAGGGCCGGGGCGGCAGGACTGCCAGGTGAGGTCTGACCGGCTTTGACACGACGAGACCACCGCGCCCGCTCCCTTCTCCTCGTTCCATCCTGGGCGCTCCCTAGGGTACTGCTATCTCCTCACCTCCTTCCTCCCTCTTCCCGGGGGGCCTGAGCTTATTTATTAGTTACCTTCCTCGCGGCCACTTCCCACTGCGGATGAATTGCTCCCTCCCTCCTCTCTCTCGCTCCCTCTTTCTCTTTCTCTCTCTCTCTCTCTCTTTCCTCTTGCTTCTCGTCAATGGCCTGGGCCGCCCATCGTCAACAAAATGCTGACGTGTTGGAATTGACCAGCGAGCACACGTCGCGGGTTCGAGTCTCGTCCATCACACGTCGGGGACCATTCCGTCGGGGGCCATTCACAAGAAAGAGTGAGGAGTTGGGCCGCGGCCAATGGTAACACTTGCTCGATCTCGCTTTTTAACTGTTGTGACACAAGATTTGGTGCGCGCGCAGAACTTCCTTGTGGGAGCCTTCAGCCCGCTGGCCAGCGTCTCCATCGAGCTCGCGGACGAGGACACGCGCAAGCATGTAAGTCGATCCAAAGCTCTCAAGATCGATCCGCCAATCAATCACGTGGATCACGAATTCCCAGGTTACCCTCAAGAAGGAGAATGGGCAAATGGCGTCCGTGCCATTGTTCCGGAGCCAGGACAGCGTCGCCGGCCAGGTTTGGTTGATCGCTTGGAGCCGCATTCGTTGCTAATAGTGCCTGTCACAGGTGAGGATCGACCCCCTCCCGGGGAAGCGGATCGAGCACCAGGGCGTCAAGATCGAGCTCCTGGGTCAGATAGGTGAGGCATTACACTTGACACCCTGCACCCTGGCGAAATGAAATGGATTATCCTCTTCTTTGGCAGAGCTGTACGTGGACCGTGGCCACTTTTACGATTTCACATCTCTTGGTAACCTGTTCTCTACTACTACTAGCTTGGCTTCTTACCATCTCATCCGTGAGCACTGGCAAAAGTCAGGGAACTGGACGTGCCAGGAGTGATCCACGACCGCAAGATCTATCCGTTTGAGTTCTCCACCGTGGAGATGCAGTATGAATCCTACAACGGTGTCAACGTTAGGCTCCGGTAGGAAAGCTGCCCCCGGCCCCCACTGTCCTTGACACCTTGGTTGTTGCCTTGCAGCTATGTGCTCAAGGTCACAGTGAGCAGGAGCTATGTTGCGGCCAACATTGTGGAGCACAAGGAGTTCTGGGTAAGCACATTCGTTTGTGTTTCACAGAGTGCCATGATGAAAAGCTTTGTTGTTTTGAAGGTCCGCAACTTCAATCCCCATCCAGAGATCAACACCAGCATCAAGGTATGTCTGCCCCTGTCACTCACTCTCTTGGAGCCTGAAGTAAGCTGGTTTGCAAAGCACAGATGGAGGTGGGCATCGAGGACTGCTTGCACATTGAGTTTGAGTACACCAAGAGCAAGTACCAGTGTTTCTCTACCTATTGTGTGCTGGGAGTTGACTACGTTGACATCGCTCGCAGGTACCATCTCAAGGACGTGATAATTGGGAAGATTTACTTTTTGCTGGTGCGCATCAAGATCAAGCACATGGAACTGGAGATCCGGCGTAGAGAGTCAACCGGCTCCGGGCCCAACACTCTGAACGAGAGCGAGACGCTGGCCAAGTACGAGATCATGGACGGGGCACCAGTCCGGGGTAACTCCATTCACTCTCACTCGCACGACAAATGACATGCATCCGCTGCGCTGCGCAGGTGAATCCATCCCGGTCCGCCTCTTCCTCAGCCCCTACGATCTGACGCCCACGTACCGCAACATCAACAACAAGTTCAGTGTGAGGTACTACCTCAACCTGGTGCTAGTGGACCAAGAGGAGAGGAGATACTTCAAGCAGCAGGAGATGCTCCTCTTCCGGGCCACGTAAGTACTTGCTTTTCTGCTGCCATATGCTATATAGCTAGGTAATGTATGTTTCATCTGCGGGAGCCATGGCCGGCCTCTTGGCACCTCGCTGCTGCACTTGGCAATGGGCGATGGACGAGGATGTGTGTCCAATGCGGCAGCAGCAGCAGCAGCGATAGCAGCGGCGGAAGCAGCAGGAGCGTGCGGCCCAGCCGCTTGCAATGGCGGGAGACGAGGCAGGACAAGCGGTCGGCCAGGGAGGCCATGACGGTGGCAAACCGGGTCATGGCGTCCGAGGAGGCGAGCTTGCGCAAGAGTATGGCCAGAAAGGCGAGCAAGCTGCTGCCCAGCTCGCTGCTCGACATACTGTCGGACAGGATCCAGCGGGGCCAGTGGGAGGCGGCGCTCAAAGTGTTTGAGCTCCTCCGCTCGCAGCAGTGGTACCAGCCATACGCCGGCACCTACATCCGCCTGCTGGAGATGCTGGGCAAATGCAAGCGGCCGGACGAGGCCGCCTCCCTCTTCCAGACCATGCTCGCCGACGGCTGCGGCCCCAGCCGGGAGGCATTCACGGCCCTCATGTCCGCCTACACGCGCAGCAACCTGATGAGCACCGCCATGGAAGTGCTCCAAGCCATGAACGCCACCCCGCACTGCTCGCCTGACGTCTTCACCTACAGCCTCCTCATCAAGTCGTGCTGCGACTGCGGCCAGCTGAGCCGTGCCTCGGACCTCCTGGCCGACATGACCGCCCGAGGCATCCAGCCCAACCGCGTCACCTACAACATCATCCTCGACGCCTATGCCAAGTCCGGCTCCCTCGACAAGCTCCACGACCTGGCGCTCCAGATGCTCCAGTCGCCCTCGCCCTCGTGCAGGCCCGACCACTGGAGCCGCAATGCCATCGTCAAAGGCTTTGGCAACCGCGGCGACATCCGGCGGATGGAGGAGTGGTTCCAGAGGCTGACCACGCCCAGCGACGGCCCCGACTCGCTCACGCTCCACTCGCTCATGGCCGCCTACGCCAAGGCCGAGATGTTTGACAAGATGCACGCGGTTGTGCGCTACATCCACAGGTACCACTACCAGGTTGACGCCGTCACCTACAACATCCTCATCAACGCCTATGGCCGTGCCGGCCGCAAGACGCAGATGCTCAAGACCTTCACCAGCATGAAGTGTGGGGGCGTCCGGCCCGACTCCGTCACCTACTGCACGCTCATCAACTTCTACGGCAAGTTTGGCATGCAGCGCAAGCTCCCCAGGCTGCTGGAGCAGATGAGCATGCACAAGGTCCAGCCCGACACCGCGCTCTACAACTCGGTGCTCGACGCCTACAGGAGGGCCTCCGACATCAGCAGCATCGACCGCTACTTCGCCGCCATGCAGGAGCAGGGATGCAAGCCCGACCACCTCACCTACAACATCCTCATCCAGGCCTACCGCTCTCAGGGCCTCACGGACAAGGCCGACGTCATGGCTGTAGAACAGGAGAAGCTGAAGCAGCGGGACTCGATCAACAGGTTGTTTGTTTCGTCGCTTGAGCCCCCAAAGACTAGATCCAGGCTCGACGCAAACGAGCTGAGCAGTTCTTCCCCAGCCATTTGTTTCAATGCGGACAGAGAGGGCACCCAGGTCATACGTACACACAAAAGGCCATAGTAATCTCGTCACGAGCTCGGCACTCGACATGGAAGACGAGTTCTCCAACCCAGTGTTCATAGTTATCTGGAATCGTTAAAAAAACTATATAGATTTGGCTAAGAAGAGTCCCCAAGCCTTTCAGCTCCGACTGCTTGCTGAGCCCTTCGTAAGCAGTCCTGAGCAAGCACCACCCAATCATCAAAGGTTCACAACATCTCGCTGCCATAACGGTCGTTGTCACCTTTGTGAACGTTGCTCAAGTTTTGTGCATGCCTGGACGACACTCTGATGTAGGAGATAAGGTGCTTGCTGACGATCGAAGACGTTAGGTGTTTCTATTATTTCACAGGTGCCAAAATTGTGTTCCTCAAAAGCTTTTCGTTTGCTTTACCATTTGTCACCTGAAAGTGAAATGACGAGGAAATATATGACAAAGCCCGTAAGCAATATCACCCCGTAAATCAGGGCCTGGGAGCTCTGGACTGGTATCGAATGCTCCACATGACAGCACCTCATCCGGTCTCTCTCCGTTTCCAGGACATGCTCCACATAGCTGCAGCATGGGAAACCAATCAGCACAATGCGAGGTTCCTTTCTGAATCCACTTACGCTTTGGCAAATGTCGTGTATTGCAGCAGGTGTGTGGAGTTTTCATGTGCCTCCAGCAGTTCATGATTGTACAAACGAGACGACACTTCCACCAGCTGCGTCTCCAGTTCCTGAGTCCACAAACAGTTACCAACAGCCAACACAAGATAGAGAGACGATCTTACATCCAGGTAAGTTTCCAGTTGCTGGACCAGCTCGTGCGGAATTGGCATGGGAAGGTTCGTAGTCTTCTTGTAGAATTTGTCGAGCCACAGTCCCGCAACAGACTGTGGCTTCTTACCCTTCACAGGCTCTCCAAGCGGAGTTTTCAGGAACTCATTTGTGAATGATTGGATGCTCTGGTAAAGGCCACGGTCAGGAAAAACAAACATCTGTTTTTGCAACCACACCTCTGTGGATTGTCTTATAGCTCGAAGAGCTTGGTCCACGCGTGCATAAATCGAATTCCGCTGTTTGAGAGAATCAGATTAAGGAAAATCTAACAAAGACCCACACCACGTACCAACGCCGTGTCACTTTGTAAGCTGCTAATCTTTGCTGCGTTAGAGAAGGGACCAAACGGATGATGACCGGAGCCCCAGAGCCAGTTTACCAGGGGACGCTGATGAACATGCGATGCTCTTTCATATGGTGCCACCAAGCCTCCCACCACGGCAGCCAGGCCAGCAATGATGTGTCTTTGAGGATTCTTTGGAACTGCTTGTATCCTCGCCGTCTCCGAAACATAGCTACCACATAGCCACATTATTAGTCACAAGAGAGCATATAAGATAAACGTAGCAGACCTTAAATTGAAGGGATCGCTTTCGTGCTGTACAACAAAAACAGCGTCGTTACTTGTCCAGACAGCACTCTCTCCTTGCATGAGAAGTTCCTCATCGAGTCCAGCCAGTGACAACACAAATCTGCAACAAAAATACATTTTAGAATGGTGCAGGAGCCCTGAGAAGAAAAACTTACACGGGGACAACTCTGGTTCCGTAGGCTTTCTTCACATTTGGAGGATTTTGCAATCTGGATTCCGCTCTCTTATTTTCCTTGTCTTGCTTGCTGCCGTACCTCCAATCCTGTCGAGAAGAGGATTTGATCACTGGGTCGCGTTTGAACTGGTCCTCATCTGGCTCCCCCTCCTGCAACTTAAATCGTTCAGAAAATTTCATTGCATTCAAAAAGAGCAACCATGTAATTGAAGAACTTATTTGAGAGGGACGGCTCCGCAAGTTCAAGAAGCCCCGACGCTAGAAGATCGGCAGAAAGTTTGAACTCCTGCATCAAACTGTACCAGTAAGATGATTATTTGCGACATCGATAACAAGTGTACCTCTCTTAGAACAGAACCATCAAGGTAAGGTTTGATCCGAACTTGATACCGTCCGTCCTTCGTAGTCTCATGAGTTGACAAACTGCGATATGCTTTCCTAACAGCAATTGCCAGCTTCTCGTGGTCATGCAAGTTATGTGTTCCTCCAACGACAACTACCTCCTGCCCCGGCTCGGCCAGTTTCTTGACCTGACAAAAGTCCGGTAAAGAACGAGCAACACATGTCTCAATGATGCAGATACCTCTCTCTCGATTGCATCCATGTCTATTGTATCGTTTCCCCCGGAATGAAGTAGAGTATTTTGTTGATGGTTTCTCAAGATTATGACAGAAACCAGAAGCCTCTGCGCAACGTCCACTGTTTCATACCTGCTCGAACCACTCGTTAGCCGATCGTAACGTAACAATAGATGCTCACCTGACATCTGGTGATATCAAGTACTCAACAGCAGATGCGACAAGCGCAACAAGTTGGCCGGAGAAAACACTGTGTGCTTTTGTGTCTTGGATCGGAGACCGTCCTCGAGGAAAGAAGACGCTTTGCAACCTCGGAACCGTGTTGTATCCTACACTGCCTTCGTTCGAGTCCACTTTTCCATATGCACAAGGCCCAGCCGCAATATCAATCACGGCATACCTGAAAGAGAGAAGTAAGCTGGACATATGCATTCTACAGTAAGCACTAGCACCTTCCAGAGCTCAGCCAAAGCTGCGTCGACGCACCTTCGTTGTAGCGATACTTGTAAATATAGCCACCTTCTTGTTCCCTCAGCTGTTCGGGTGTGAGCCCTTCAATTTTCGAGGACAGTGTTGCATTGTTGACGTCGACAGGAATTCGAGGGTCCATACGCACCTGCCAAACCATGTCAGGATTCAACAGCTATAAGTAGCAAATGGCCAGACCTTGTCGAGGTTAAGGATAAAAATCGCAACCGGCAAGTGTTTGTGCGTGCTCGTGTTGGCATCCGGTTCTACACCAAACAGGTAGCTGTACAAGCGGTCGAAAAGCGGCTCAACTTTGGTGGCTTCCACCTCGTACAACGGAAGCACTTTGCCAAACTCTGTCTAAACCCCAGACATAAGTTGAGAGGACAAAGATGCCAGTAAAAACAACCTCTCTTGCAGTCGAATTGGTAGCCACCATGGCCCCCTTGAGATGGCTCTCGACAGTCAAAAGTTCGATCTGGCCGGCCTGTAACACACGAAGAATTGGCCCAAAAGGAAAGCTTTGATGCTCAGCTTTACCGGTATGACGTTGTAGTAGAGCTTGTGCTCAATGTCGAGACGCTGGCCAGTCTCCAAGCAGGCAGGCCTGTGGCGGGGAATGCTCTGGTTGAGCACATTCTTGAGCTTGACCGCATCCAGCGTGTAGCGGTAGCCACCATCGCCATTAAATCCCAGGAGCACCACATTTACTTCCAGAGGGACCTCGAAAGGGACCTGGCGCCATGAGAATCAGCCCGTCTGATCGATCGAATCAGGGCGTAGCTAGCTCACCTCGGCACGAGAATGCAGGAAGCGATGGACATCGAATCGGATGCTATCGCTGATGTCCTGGAAGGCACCGTGGTGGAATTGAGGCGCGGAAGCGTGGCGGAACACATCGCTGTAAGCTGCCAGCGCCTGGATTACTCCGGTGAGCGTCAGGAGGAGCAGCAGGACGAGCCCCATTTTCCCGGATCGATAAACCCTTGGCCCTTATTTAGGGTAACCAGGAAGGGAGGAGGAGACCTAGATCTAGGCTCATGGCTGCCGGAGGGGGACGAGCACTGGGAGAGAGACGCCGTGTTCAGGCGGCTCAAGGCCAAGGCGGACAACAAGGTACTAAGAGCGCCATACCCCTAGCTTAGCTTTGTTTCCTTTGTTTTAATGCAGGTGTGCTTCGATTGCTCCACGAAGAACCCAACCTGGGCATCAATCCCCTATGGAGTCTTCATCTGCCTCGACTGCTCGGCTCTCCACCGCAGCCTGGGCGTTCACATAAGCTTCGTGAGGTGAGCGATCGAGTGAGAGAGTGACTTGGTCTCGATTCTTGTGACGAATGAGAATGGCTCTTCACAGGTCCACCAATCTCGACTCGTGGACGCAAGATCAGCTCAAGCTGATGCTTGTTGGTGGGAATGGTCGTGCGCATGCCTTTTTCAAGCAGCACGGCTGGACTGACGGTGGCAAGATCGAGTCCAAGTATACGTCCAGAGCGGCCGAGCTTTACAGGCAAGTTCTCGCCAAGGATTCCGCCAAACTTGACACAGTTGCGAGCCCCAAGCTCGGGCCTGCCTCACCGCACTTTGACGACGAGCACGTCGACAACGATGCGGCGCTGCTACCACCTGTTGTCACTCCTGCTGTCGCCCTGCCCAAAAAGTCCTCCGCTGTTGGCATGAGAAAGATTGGAGGTGGAAAGTCGGGTGGAGGCCTGGGTGTGAAGAAGCTCACCACCAAGGTTATGTTTTTCAACTTCCCTTGGCCGCTCGCTCGTATACTGAAAACTCTACTTCTTGACTGCAGACTAGTGACAACCTGTATGATCAGAAGCCGGCAGAGACAGAGACAGCAGCAGCAGCGGGGACGGCGCCTTCTCCCGCGGTTGTGCAAGCTGCTCCTGCTCCTAGATCTCGTTTCGTCTATGCCGACGATGACGATCCACCTGCGGTGTCTACAAACTCCGGGCACGTGGTGGCACCGTCCAGTAAAACCGACTTTTTCTCCGACTTTAGTTCCGAGGCGAAGAGTTCCTCCCGTTCCAGTCGATCTAAGACCCAGGTACCGATCTGAGTAGCAGCGCCATAGTAGATAGTTCTTATCACACTCCTCGTTTACAGGTTGAAGAAAGTGACGAGGCTCAACGAAAGTTTTCAAATGCCAAGTCTATATCCTCTGCGCAGTTTTTCAACGATCCCAGCAAGGTTGCGGATGTAGATAACAACGTGCGCCTGCAAAAATTCGCGGTAAGCTCGTTTTTGACGCGGACTAGTTATCCCTTGAACACTGGCTTGCAGAACTCGTCCTCCATATCAAGTGCCGACTTCTTCGACCGAAACGAAGGCAACTCCGTTGCATCGTCCGCAGATCTGACCGCATCGGAACTCGTGACAAGATTATCAATGCAGGTGCGTGAGAGAGGCTTGGTTGTGTATATTTATATATATAAGTGACCTGGGTGATTTTTTCAGGCCTCTCAGGACATGTCCGCGTTGAAACAAATGGCTGGCCAGACTGGGAAGAAGCTCAGCTCGTTTGCGTCGAGCCTTCTTGCAGACATACAAGACCGGATCCGGTAAGAACTGTGTGTAGCAGATGAATAGAAACGGAGAGAATAATTGTCTGTTGCCTGTCACTCTGTTTTAAAGGTTCCCGAGTGAAGTCTCTCCGGGGTTGCCTGGATAGTGGATCTAGACTTAGGGGTACCGTTGCTGCCTCAGCCGACAGCCAAGGCGTCGAGTTGAGTCGACCTTGTGCATGCTCATGCGCTGCATGCAAACTCGTAAAAGTCGACGAGCGTGGCGTTTGTTGTAACCTGTGGCACCACGCCGTGCATCTTGTGCCGTTGCCGGGCGTGGTCAGCCTCTGGAGCGGTGCTAAAGCCGTGGAGGAGCCATGAAGAAATCAACTAGTCCAGCAGGACCTCCAAGACCACCTGAGCAGGATACCAACTGAATCTTCCGGATTCCTTAAAGCTGAACTTGTCTAATTGAGTGATCTTTCTGACCTTCGAGTGGAGGCTGGTTGAATTTCTTTTTGGTTTAAGAATATACTTAAAATATTATTTCAGTCCAAAGTCTTACATGGATGATTAAGCTATAGAACTTGAATTACATGCTATTAAACCTTAGTGGCATATCAATCTTCTCAGAAGTAATCTACATTGTTGCTCAAGAATTTACTAGAGCTGTGAAAGTGAAAAGTGCTATATATTGCTCCAGCAAAACGATATGATATGAGAGTGTTCAAATTGGTTGTAAAAAAAAAGAGAGAAAGATGGATTTTCTTATCACACTACAAACTAACACTAAATCGGGTAACAATCTAGTTAAGGTGTCCAATTAGGTCATGGATATATGGTTGAAGTCAAAAATACAAAGTGTATTGCAATTAAAATCATTTCATACAATATTGTTAAAGTTGTGGAAAAGACTGTGTGTTGTCGATGCTGCATTTTTGGTGGCCAAAGTGCAGGATACATTTCTTTGATGGCCAAACATTTTGGGCCATGGCTGCTATTACTATTACTACATCTAGCAGTACGCTTCAAACATTGAGTGAATTATCTAGGGTATAATGGATTTGCTTAGTTTGTAAGAATACTTTACACATTGGAATATGGGTTCAAGATTTGTCTTTATCCTTTGTTCATAGCTCCATGTGTAGAGGCAAATTATTGGCGAATACAATAATGACGTAGACTTGCTGAAATGCATCCAGTAGTATGTGGGACTGGACTACAAAAGGTGGGCTTATTGAAGTTTTCAACAAGTCTCGTCCTCTTGCTTGCTCCAATGTCTTATGCATGTGTTTACCTTAAGGTGCTGATTTGCTACATCTTTTGTGAAAGTTATAACCAGTTTGAAGCTGGAATGGGCTGTCAAGAAGCAGTTGCACCACATTAATATCCCCAATCTCCCCACTCCAGTGTATTAGCATCTATCTGACAATAGTTTTAATAACTACCACTAATTTACTGTTGCTATACCTTTTGTGAAAGTTATAACCAGTTTGAAATTTGGAATAGGCTACCAGGAAGCAAATGTAAGCAATTAAAGAAAATGATTTGAAAGACGATTTATAAGGTTTAAATATAAGGAAAGAGCCAATGAATAAAAATGCACCCCTTTTTCCAATCGGTTAAGGGTCATGGGATATGTGGGGTTAAATATCATTAGATTTGAATAGTACTGGGTTGGGTGACCTTCTGGGAAGTCTAAATTCAAAAGTTTACATTAATTGTAAGTGACTAAATTTTCCATTTTACTTTAGTTACTTAACCATACATTTGACCACTTGGAAGAGCCTCAATCACAACCTCTATAAGTTTTATTCCAAACTTAGGAATTTGTTAGTCCCATGAATGGCACTTATGTGTGAGACACAAATCCCTAAGCCCTAAAGGGGAGCCGAAAGGGTGCCACGTGGTAGTGGCTAAAGCAAAAACCAAACGAGCGTAACATGTTTGGACTAAAAAGCTCCGACTTGAAAAGGTCGAGAGTGGGAGTGGAACTCCTAACGAAGTGCTCGAGGAACGAGCACAAAGCGAGCAATAAGCAAGGCTCCAAAAAGGGACCCAAAAAGGACCAACACATGACACGTGGAAGTGTCCGAGATGGACCCGAGTTGGGGTCCGAAGTGGAGTCCGAGATGGAGTTCGAGACGGAGTCCGAGATGGATCCGAGATGGAGTCCGAGATGGACCCAAGATGGACCCGAGATGGACCCGAGATGGAGTCCGAGATGGAGTCCGAGATGGACCCGAGATGGAGTACGAGATGGACCTGAGATGGAGTCTGAGATGGACCTGAGATGGAGTCCGAGATGGAGTCCGAGAGGGACCCGAGATGGAGTCCGAGATGAAACCGAGACCGAGACCGAGTCCGAGTCTGAAACCGGGACCCAAACCGAGTCCGAGTCCGAGTTCGAGCCCGAGTCCGAGTCCGAATACTAATACAGGCAGTTGGGTGAAAGCCCAAAATGATCGTCCCCCAGGGGGGGGGGGTTGCGGGGGGTTCTAAAAGTATAATAGGGAGAGTGTGGGGGTTGGAGCCCAGTGGAGCCAGTTTGGCCAGGAAGGGCCAATTTGGCCCAGGAAAGGCCAGTTTGGCCCAAGAAGGCCATACCCAGTGTTGGGTGATGAACTGACCATTGGGAAGTCCAAGACTAGAGTGAATACGGACTGACAAGCGGGGTAGCTTGGTGAAGTGTTCAAGGCTCCTAATCCAAGTGTGGGTGGCACTACCTACTTGGATACTTGGTGTGGCTCAATGGAACCTCGCTCTAAGCCCATGGCTAAAGCACCCAAAGGCAGAAGGCAGGGAGAGTACCTATGAGGCCCGCGTAGGGCCACGGTGTTCCGAAATGTTGTCCCAAACGCCCAGACTGTGGAAAGGAAGAGGAGTAGTCCTCTGGGGTAGTGACCAAGGATACAGTCGAGTGGTGAGGAAGTCCCAGAAGACCGTGGGACTTAGTGGTCGGGCTGTGGGCCTCGATCCAGTGGCAGTGTTGGCGAACACGGCCATGGGCAGAAAGGGACTTGGTGAAGACCGGAAAAGAGATATTGGGGAAGGCTATTCCCCATGTCTGTGGGCATCCTAAGCATGCTAAGGAGTGTATCTGGAAGGATCACTCATGGACGGATGGCCCAGTCCTTGAGAGATGGGACTGCGATGCAGGTGGTGTTAGACCACCGGTGTGACCAAGGTAAATGGGCATGGCCTTAGCATAACGGGCTGATATGTCGGTGGTACCTTGGGGTGTCGGTCATGGGATCGGACACGTGGAGCACTTGGATCAAGTGCAAAGGTTGAGTGGCGGGGATGCCATTCTTGGGGCTAGCAAGCCCAAGTCTGAAATAAGACTTATGGAGGTTGTGAGTGAGACTCCTCCAAGTGGTTGGAGGTGTGGTTAAGTGACTAAAGAAGAATGGAAAATTTAGTCATTGATGGCAGAATGTGCCATACTAAAGTTGTGGGAAAGATGTTCCCAGAAGAAAGCAACTTTGGCCCAGAGTTGGGTGCAAACACTATGGTGCGGTGCTAACGGATAGTTAGCATGAGGAACAACTATATTGGTCTTGGCAAAGACCTAGACACTAATAAGTCGTGTCGTAAGGGTAGGCTCGTGGGGCCGATGGTGTGGAAACACCAAATGTGCCAAGGTGTGATACCTTGAGGTTAGGATGGTGGGTGCATAAGAACCCCTTGCCAAGGGAATCCCAATGGAAGCGGGAATGGCATGGCCTAAGCTGGAAGGCATGTGGTTAGAGTGTGGTGACCTAGATAACAATGGAGGTGTGGAAGCACCAAGCAATGAGTCGTAGGACTTGACAACTATGGGGCAACTAAGCAAGAAGTGCAAGATAATTGGCTAAATGGGTAGAAGGTAGCTATCCAAGACTTCTTAATGGCATAAGGAAGTTAGATATACCCTTACGGGGGATAAATTGCTTATGTTGCGATATAGTAAGTCAATGTCATAAACGGGAATGCTCATTGTCAGGAGGCTATCATTGGGACACCCAAACACTCTAGAACACCAGGAGGTGGTGTTTCATGTCGCAAGGGCAATAAATAAGGCCCAAGGGACTAAGTCCCTAGCAAATGATGGATAGTAGGTGCTATCCAAATGTGCAAGGTTGTGGAGACAGGAGAAGACTGTCTACCCGAATTGGACAAAGCCAATAAAAAAAAAGAATTTTGGCAAGGCTAGTGATGGGCATGTAGAGGCCCATAAGCAGTAATGTTAATCCCAATGTGTGGGATTATAAAGTGAGCATGCCCAAGATTGAGGAACCACTCCCTAGGCTATCGGGTAGGTTCATCCCTAAGAATACTTGCTAAGGCATAGTAAAATGTGCAAAGCTATCCTCCTAGTCTGTGTAAGCGACTAATTTTTCCATTCTACTTTAGTCACTTAACCACACCTCCGTCCACTTGGAGGAGTCTCATTCACAACCTCCATAAGTCCAACTCAGGACTTGGGGCTTGCTAGCCCCGAGAATGGCATCCATGCCACTCAACCTTAGCACTTGGTCCAAGTGCTCCACGTGTCCGATCCCATGATCGACACCCCAAGGTACCACCGACGTATCGGCCCGTTACGCTAAGGCCATGCCCAATTACCTTGGTCACACTGGTGGTCCAACACCACCTGCATTCCAATCCCGTCTCTCAAAGACTAGGTCATTCGTCCATGAGGGATCATCCCAGATCCACTCCTTAACATCCTTAGGATGCCTACAGACATGGGGAATAGCCTTCCCCAATATCTCTGTTCCGGTCCCCACCAAGTCCCTTTCTGTCCTTGGCTGTGTTCGCCAACACTGCCACTGGGTCAAGGCCCACTGGCTCGACCACTAAGTCCCACTATCCTCGAGGACTTCCTCACTGTGTGACTGTGTCCTTGGTCACCCCACCAGAGGGCTACCCCTCTTCCTTTCCACAGTCTGGGACTTTGGGACACCATTTCGGAACACCGTGGCCTTACGCGAGCCACCTGGGTACTCTCCCCACCTTTCGCCTTTAGGTGCTCTAGCCATGGGCTTAGAGCGAGGTTCCGTTGAGCCACGCCTGGTATCCAAGTAGGTAGTGCCACCCACACTTGGACTGGGAGCATCGGCCAGTCGATCTCCCGGGGGAACTAGAGCCGGCTCTTGAACACTTCACCAAGCTACCCCGCTTGTCGGTCTGTGTTCACTCTAGTCTTGGACTTCCCAGTGGGCAGCTCATCACCCAACACTGGGTCCGGCCTTCCTGGGCCAAACTGGCCTTTCCTGGCCAAACTGGCTCCACTGCAGTCCTCCCCCTACTATACTTTTGGAGCTCACCAAACCCCCCAGGGTCTGGGAGACGAACGCTTTGGGCTTTCACCCTCTCAGGCTCCAGACTCGGACTCGGACTCGGACTCGGACTCGGACTCGGACTCGGGCTCGGGCTCGGGCTCGGGCTCGGTCTCGGCCTCGGCCTCGGTCTCGGTCTCGGTCCCGATCTCGGTCTCGGTCTCGGTCTCGGTCTCGGTCCCGGTCTCGGTCTCGACTCCATCTTGGACTCCATCTCGGACTCCATCTCGGACTCCATCCCGGACTCCATCTCGGGTCCATCTCGGGTCCATCTCGGACTCCATCTCGGACTCCATCTCGGGTCCATCTCGGACTCCACTTCGGACTCCAACTCGGGTCCATCTCGGGTCCACCTCGGACTCCACTTCGGACTCCTTCTCGGACTCCATCTCGGGTCCATCTCGGACTCCACTTCGGACTCCAACTCGGGTCCATCTCGGACTCCACTTCGGACTTCAACTCGGGTCCATCTCGGACTCCACTTTGGACTCCAACTCGGGTCCATCTCGGACTCCACTTTGGACTCCAACTCGAGTCCATCTCGGACTCCACTTCGGACTCCAACTCGAGTCCATCTCGGACACTTCCACGTGTCATGTGTTGGTCCTTTTGGGTCCCTTTTTGGAGCCTCGCTTTTTGCTCGCTTCGTGCTCGTTCCTCGAGCACTTCGTTGGGAGTTCCACTCCCGCTCTTGACTTTTCAAGTCGGAGCTTTTGGTCCAAACGTGTTACGCTCGTTTGGCTCTCGCTTCAGCCACTACCACGTGGCACCCTTTCCGGCTCCACTTTGGGGCCTAGGGATTTTGTGTCTCACAACTCCACCACCCATAGACGAAGTTCGATGTCCTCATCGAACGGTAAACCATTTTATAAAGTAACACCCGCACGTGTTACCATTTCCATCCTTGGCACCTAGCCAATACTTGTCAAGGGTTTGACATTGAAGGCTCACCATGCCTTTTGCATATTCTTCAATGGTTTGACACCAAAGGCTCACCATGCCTTGCCCATCCTCTAAGGAGGGTAGTCTCTCCAACTTAGAGACTGATTGGACCACATGTAGTGGTTCTCTCTTTTTATTGGTTTAGTTCCTGCTAAACCTCTTAGAGACCCTTCTCTAAATCAATCCCACTACTCCTTCTAGAGTAGTCTCAATTTCCATCGATATAACCTTTGCACTTTGGAACTTTGAATTTTGACTTCTTGGAGTCAATTCCCTAGGTGTCTCCAACACCTTGCCTTGCACCTTTTGTGCAACTCCACTTCCCATCCTAGGAAGTTCTCTACTCGAGGGCACCATCATCCTCTCTTCTATTTCGTGCCAAAGTTCCAGTTATCATACTTTGTGCTAGGGCTGTTCATGGCCCTATCATTTGGCTACCTTACCGCTCCCTCCCTTGGAGCTTCCACTTTCGCCAAATCGAAGCATTTCGGAATCCCTCCTTGGAAACACACTTCCTTTCCCGCAACTTGTTAGCGTCCAACACATTAGTGTTCCTCGCCTAACTTTGTCACTTGGATTCCTTCCAAGGGATTCCACGGCCCTATCTTGGCCACTCATCTTTTGCTCCTATCCGTTGATTGTTGCACCAAGCAACACCAAATCTCTACCTCCCTCCTTGAGGTATTGTTTCGGTTCCATAGCAAAGACTCTTCTTTGCCAAGTCCAGAGGATGTTCACCCCTAGTACGTCTCTTTAGCATCTTCTGCTATGGGCTCTATCCACGGCCCAACTTCGTGACCCTCCCATGGGTCTTTTATAGAGACTACTTTCCTCGGACTCACTATGCCATCGCACGGACATAGTTTATTTCCCTTAGGTGCTCTTCCCACTTGGTCATCACGACCAAGCCACACCATCCTCAATAGTTCAAATCAACACTTTGAACTAGAAACCTTATTCCTTAACCCAAACAAGGACCTTGTCCTTATTTAGCCACAAGATCACCTAGTGATCTCACCTCGGCACCTTAACAGGTTTGCCAATAGGTACTAGGTCTTCCAGACCTTTAACTTGTTAACTACGACCCTGGGGGCATCCCCCACACTTGGCGGTGCGCCCAAGCCAGCCCTTCCGGCCAAGGGTCCATAGCAACTGAGATTAGGTGTCCCCATCTCACTCACCACGTCCTTGGTGCCACTTGCACCAAAGCGTTCAAGTTAGATATGCCGAGCTTTCACACTAAGCAATCTAACCGTGCATCACGACTCCGAGGCATCCCTCGCTTGGCGGTGTGCCCAAACCAGTCTCCCCACTGAGAGTCCATGACCACCGAAATATGAGTGTCCTCATATTCCAAACCATCACCACGCCCTAGTGATTTGGGACTCGAACCCAAGCACTAGAGGGTCGGGACTCGAACCCAACCTCCGTATATGCATCTACGGACGGCATCACACAAGATGCCTGGCGTGACTCCCCACGCCGGTGCACCAACTTATTTTTAAAGCGCGCTACAGATCACAGCTTAGGAACCTAGTTCCTCCACATTGCCAAGTCCTCTCACTTGACATGTCTGTGATCATGCATGGACTCCTCCATGCTCGGCCCCATGGCCCACCCTTTTTGAAGTTATCACCTTCAACTAGGGTATTTGTTCCCCCGACGTGCCAATCTCGCTTGGCAAGTTCTCGGACCACTGTAACATGGTTCCTACATAAGCGTGAAAGTCCTTGACCATCGACTTTCGTTCAAAGCCCTCTCTTTGAACACTCGGGAACTACTTCCCTAACCTTGATAGCCTTGCCTCATGGCAAGCTTCAAGACCACGCTTCTGCTGCGCCACTCTGATTTCGCGCGTTCCATGAACCATTTACACTTGGCCTTTCTAGGTACTAAGCTACCTAGAATCGTCTTTGGGAACCTTGAAGGAACTCTGTCCCTCAGCTTGCTAAGGCCTCCCTTTTGCAAGCCTTCCAAATGCCACATAGTCTAACATGGACAATTCCATAACTTAGACTCTCCATGGCATCACGGTTGCTAGCGGCAACACCCTTGAGCCCCCACTTGATTCTCCACTCCCAGCTGGCATAACCAACCTTGGTTATGCCCTTCGATTTCTATGGTTCAGTTCCATCCCAATACTACTTGCCTTTGGCTTCACACCTTTCCTTCGGTCATTCTCCTCCAGATCAGGAGGATAGCTTTGCACTTTCTATCATGCCTTAGCAAGTATTCTTAGGGATGAACCTACCCAATAGCCCAGGGAGTGGTTCCTCAATCCGGGTATGCTCACCTTATAATCCCACACACTGGGATTACATTGTGGCTTATGGGCCTTTACATGCCCATCACTAGCCTTGCCAAAATTCCATTTTTGGCTTTGTCCAACTTGGGTAGACAGTCCTCTCCTGTCTCCGCAACCTTGGACATTTGGATAGCACCTTCTATCCATCATTCGCTAGGGACTTAGTCCCTTGGGCTTTATCCATTGCCCTCGCGACATCAAACACCACCTCCTGGTGTTCTAGAGTGTTCGGGTGTTCCAATGACGGCTTCCTTGACAATGAGTATTTCCTTTTATGACATTGACTTACTATATCGCAACATAAGCAACTTATCCCTAGTAAGGGTATATCCAACTTCCCTATGCCATTAAGAAGGCTTGGGTAGCTACCTTCTACCCGTTTAACCAATTATTTTGCACCTCTTGCTTAGTTGCCTTGTAGTTGTCAAGTCCTACAACTCATTGCTGGTGCTTCCACACCTCCATCATTATCTGGGTCACCACACTCCAACTGCATGCTCTACAGCTTAGGCTATGCCATTCCCATTTCTATTGGGATTTCTTTGGCAAGTGGTTCTCATGAACCCACCAACATAGCCTCAAGGTATCATACCTTGGCACATTTGGTGTCTCCACACCATCGGCTTAACGAGCCTACCTCTATGACACTTCTTCTTTGTGTCTAAGTCTTTGCCAAGACCAATACCACTCTTTCTCATGCCAACCATCTGTTAGCACTGCACCATAGAGGTCACACACAACTTTGTGTCAAAGTTGTTTTCTTTTTGGGAACACCTTTCCCACGACTTTAGCATGGCACATTTTGCCATCGATGAGATACCCTCTGTTCTCATCCTTGGATCCTATGATCCCCCCCCCATCCTTTGTGGGGTACAACACACCTCAGTCCAAATGCTTCCATCAGTCCTTTTAGGACCATTTCTTGACTCTAGTTGAGTCGTCTAGCAGTTTTGGACTTGGTTAACCCACAGACCCATAAGGTCCTACTTGTGAGGCACTAGCTCACTGGAATACACTTCTTGCATTCCTGTCCTACTCAAAAGGACTATTTTCACAAGTGTTACTCTAACACTTGCTTTTGTTCTCTGGGGGCAACCTTTGCCCCTTAGGACTACTTGTCCATGTGATGAGAATACCAACTCATCTCTAAGTACACCCCCCAACTCCTTGGGTTGTTCCAGCATTTATTAAAGGTAGCCCCGGCTACCATTTCAAGGACTTGAGTCCTCTTCCGTATTTGACCTCCCACGGTCATTACTTCTGGTCTCACATTCATGAGCACCAACCTCAACTATATGAGGATAATCTTGTGACTCCTTTATTGTTTTGGAGTCTTTATCTTTCCCGTGATCCCAACTGTAGTTGTTTACCACAACTACATTAGCCAGTTTGCTAAGTCAAACGCTCATCTGGATCACATCCTCAACTCTTTGAGGAAAACCATATACTGTTCCCAAGATCCCAAAGTCGTTCCATTATTGGCCCTTTTCTATCCACCACCTCGTCTACAAGTTCACACATGAACTGTAATGGAGAGCTATGTCTTCCCGACTTGCTACTCCTCAAGGATAGGCCCACTCCTCGGACCTTCCGATGCCAACACTAGTGGTGATATACTTGAGCACCAATAAAAGTCGGACTAAGGAACAGCTCCGATACCAAGTTGTAAGCGACTAATTTTTCCATTCTACTTTAGTCACTTAACCACACCTCCGTCCACTTGGAGGAGTCTCATTCACAACCTCCATAAGTCCAACTCAGGACTTGGGGCTTGCTAGCCCCGAGAATGGCATCCATGCCACTCAACCTTAGCACTTGGTCCAAGTGCTCCACGTGTCCGATCCCATGATCGACACCCCAAGGTACCACCGACGTATCGGCCCGTTACGCTAAGGCCATGCCCAATTACCTTGGTCACACTGGTGGTCCAACACCACCTGCATTCCAATCCCGTCTCTCAAAGACTAGGTCATTCGTCCATGAGGGATCATCCCAGATCCACTCCTTAACATCCTTAGGATGCCTACAGACATGGGGAATAGCCTTCCCCAATATCTCTGTTCCGGTCCCCACCAAGTCCCTTTCTGTCCTTGGCTGTGTTCGCCAACACTGCCACTGGGTCAAGGCCCACTGGCTCGACCACTAAGTCCCACTATCCTCGAGGACTTCCTCACTGTGTGACTGTGTCCTTAGTCACCCCACCAGAGGGCTACCCCTCTTCCTTTCCACAGTCTGGGACTTTGGGACACCATTTCGGAACACCGTGGCCTTACGCGAGCCACCTGGGTACTCTCCCCACCTTTCGCCTTTAGGTGCTCTAGCCATGGGCTTAGAGCGAGGTTCCGTTGAGCCACGCCTGGTATCCAAGTAGGTAGTGCCACCCACACTTGGACTGGGAGCATCGGCCAGTCGATCTCCCGGGGGAACTAGAGCCGGCTCTTGAACACTTCACCAAGCTACCCCGCTTGTCGGTCTGTGTTCACTCTAGTCTTGGACTTCCCAGTGGGCAGCTCATCACCCAACACTGGGTCCGGCCTTCCTGGGCCAAACTGGCCTTTCCTGGCCAAACTGGCTCCACTGCAGTCCTCCCCCTACTATACTTTTGGAGCTCACCAAACCCCCCAGGGTCTGGGAGACGAACGCTTTGGGCTTTCACCCTCTCAGGCTCCAGACTCGGACTCGGACTCGGACTCGGACTCGGACTCGGACTCGGACTCGGACTCGGGCTCGGGCTCGGGCTCGGTCTCGGCCTCGGCCTCGGTCTCGGTCTCGGTCCCGATCTCGGTCTCAGTCTCGGTCTCGGTCTCGGTCCCGGTCTCGGTCTCGACTCCATCTTGGACTCCATCTCGGACTCCATCTCGGACTCCATCCCGGACTCCATCTCGGGTCCATCTCGGGTCCATCTCGGACTCCATCTCGGACTCCATCTCGGGTCCATCTCGGACTCCACTTCGGACTCCAACTCGGGTCCATCTCGGGTCCACCTCGGACTCCACTTCGGACTCCTTCTCGGACTCCATCTCGGGTCCATCTCGGACTCCACTTCGGACTCCAACTCGGGTCCATCTCGGACTCCACTTCGGACTTCAACTCGGGTCCATCTCGGACTCCACTTTGGACTCCAACTCGGGTCCATCTCGGACTCCACTTTGGACTCCAACTCGAGTCCATCTCGGACTCCACTTCGGACTCCAACTCGAGTCCATCTCGGACACTTCCACGTGTCATGTGTTGGTCCTTTTGGGTCCCTTTTTGGAGCCTCGCTTTTTGCTCGCTTCGTGCTCGTTCCTCGAGCACTTCGTTGGGAGTTCCACTCCCGCTCTTGACTTTTCAAGTCGGAGCTTTTGGTCCAAACGTGTTACGCTCGTTTGGCTCTCGCTTCAGCCACTACCACGTGGCACCCTTTCCGGCTCCACTTTGGGGCCTAGGGATTTTGTGTCTCACAGTCTGGAGGAGAATAACCAAAGGAAACATATGGGGCCAAAAGGCAAGTAGTATTGGGATAGAACTGAACCATAGAAATCAAAGAGCATATCCAACGGTGGTTATGCAAGTTGGAAATGGAGAATCAAGAGGGTGCTCGAGGATGTTGTTGCTAGCAACCGTGATGCCATGGAGAGTCTAAAATATGGAATTGTCCATGTTAGACTATATGGCAACTATAAAGCTTGCGAAAAGGGAGGCCTTAGCAAGCTAAGGGATAGAGTTCCTTCAAGGTTCCCAAAGACGATTCTAGGTAACTTAGTACCTAAAAAGGCCAACTGTAAATGGTTCATGGAACGTGCAAAATTAGAGTGGCGCAGCAGAAGCGTGGTCTTGAAGCTTGCTATGAGGCAAGGCTATCAAGGTTAGGGAAGTAGTTCCCGAGTGTTCAAAGAGAAGGCTTTGAATGAAAATCGATGTTCAAGGACTTTCACACTTATGCAGGAACCATGTTACAGTGGTCAGAGGACTTGCCAAGCGAGATTGGCAAGTCAGGGGAACAAATACCCTAGGTGAAGGTGATGACTTAAAAAAGGGTGGGCCATGGGGCCAAGCATGGAGGAGTCTATGCATGATCACAGACATGTCAAGCGAGAGGACTTAGCAATGTGGAGGAATTAGGTTCCTAAACTGTGATCTATAGCGCGCTTTAAGTACATGTTGGTGCACTGGCGTGGGGAGTCATGCCAGGCATCTTGTGCGATGCCATCCGTAGATGCATATACGGAGGTTGGGTTCGAGTCCCAACCCTCTAGTGCTTGGGTTCGAGTCCCAAATCACTAGGGTGTGGTGATGGTTTGGAATATGAGGACACTCATATTTCGGTGGTCATAGAATCTCAGTGAGGAGACTGGCTTGGGCACACCGCCAAACGGGGGATGCTCCGGAGTCGTGATACACGGTTAGATTGCTTAGTGTGGCTCAGCATATCTAATTTGAACACTTTGGTGCGAGTGGCACCAAGGACGTGGTGAATGAGATGGGGACACCCAGTCTCAATTGTTATGGACCCTTGGCCGAAAGGGCTGGCTTGGGCACACCGCCAAGTGTGGGGGATGCCCCCGGGGTCATGGTCAACAAGTTAAAGGTCTAGGAGACCTAGTACCTATTGGCAAACCTGTTAAGGTGTCAAAATTAGATCACTAGGTGATCGTATGGCTAAACAAGGATGAGGTTCTTTTGAGGTTAAGGAACAAAGTTCCTAGTTCAAAGCGTTGATTTGAACTATTGATAATGGTGTGGCTTGGTCAAGGTGACCAAGTGGGAAGGACACCTAAGAGAAATGAACTACGACAATACAATGGTATTGTGAGTTCAAGAAAGTAATAGGACCTATGGGAGGGTCACAATGTTGGGCTATGGAACGGGCCCATAGCAGAAGTTGTTAAAGAGACCTACTAGGGGTGAGCACCCTCTAGACTTGGCGAAGTGGAGCTTTGCCATGGAACCCAAAAGAATACCTCAAGGAGGGAGGTAGTGATCCTTTGTTACTTGATGCAACAATCAATGGATAGGAGCAAAAAACTAGTGGCCAAGTTTGGGCCATAGAATTTAATGGGAGGAATCCAAATGGCGAGGTTAGCCAAGGAACACTAATGTGTTTGATGCTAACGGATTACGGGAAAGGAAGTGGACTTCCAAGGTTAGAATCCCAAGTGCTCCAATTTGGCAAAGTAAAAGCTCCAAGTGAGGAGCGGCAAAGTGGCTGTAAGCGACTAAATTTTCCATTCTACTTTAGTCACTTAATCACATCTCTGACCACTTGGAGGAGTCTCATTCACAACCTCCATAAGTCCAATCCAGGACTTGGGACTTGCTAGCCCCACGAATGGCATCCATGCCACTCAACATTTGCACTTGGTCCAAGTGCTCCACGTGTCTGATCCCATGACCGACACTCAAAGGTACCACCGACATAGCAGCCCGTTACGCTAAGGCCATGCCCAATCACCTTTGCCACATTGGTAGTCCAATACCACTTGCATCACCGTCTTGGCTCTCCAAGACTAGGCAAACCATCCGTGAGTGGTCATCTCAGATCCACTCCTTAGCATCCGTAGGATGCCCACCGACAAGGGGAATAGCCTTCCCCAATATCCCTCTGTCAGTCCCCACTAAGTCCCTTTCTACCCATGGCTGTGTTTGCCAACACTGCCACTGGATCGAGACCCACAGGCCCGACCGCTAAGTCCCACGGTCCTCTGGGACTTCCTCACCACACGATTGTGTCCCTGGTCGCTACCCCAGAGGACTGCTCCTCTTCCTTTCCACAATCTGGGCCTTTGGGACAACATTTCGGAACACCGTGGCCTTACGTGAGCCACCTGGGTACTCTCCCCACCTTTCGCCTTTAGGTGCTCTAGCCATGGGCTTAGAGCGAGGTTCCATTGAGCCACGACAGGTATCCAAGTAGGTAGTGCCACCCACACTTGGACTGGGAGCATCGGCCAATCGATCTCCTGAGGGAACTAGAGCCGGCTCTTGAACACTTCACCAAGCTACCCCGCTTGTCGGTCCATGTTCACTCTAGTCTTGGACTTCCCAGTGGGCAGCTCATCACCCAACACTGGGTCCAGCCTTCCTGGGCCAAACTGGCCTTTCCTGGCCAAACTGGCTCCACCACAGTCCTCCCCCTACTATACTTTTGGAGCTCACCAAACCCCCCAGGGTCTGGGAGACGAACGCTTTGGGCTTTCACCCTCTCAGGCTCCGGACTCGGACTCGGACTCGGACTCGGACTCGGACTCGGATTCGGACTCGGCCTCGGTCTCGGCCTCGGTCTCGGTCTCGGTCCCGATCTCGGTCTCGGTCTCGGTCTCGGTCTCGGTCCCGGTCTCGGTCTCGACTTCGGACTCCATCTCGGACTCCATCTCGGACTCCATCTCAGGTCCATCTCGGACTCCATCTCGGGTCCATCTCGGACTCCATCTCGGACTCCATCTCGGGTCCATCTTGGACTCCATCTCGGGTCCATCTCGGACTCCATCTCGGGTCCATCTCGGACTCCATCTCGGTCCATCTCGGACTCCAACTCGGGTCCACCTCGGACTCCACCTCGGACTCCATCTCGGGTCCACCTCGGACTCCATCTCAGGTCCATCTCGGACTCCATCTCGGACTCCACCTCGGACTCCACCTTGGACTCCATATCGGGTCCATCTCGGACTCCATCTCGGACTCCATTTTTGGGTCCATCTCTGGTCCACCTCGGACTCCACCTCGGACTCCATCTCGGGCTCCATATCGGGTCCATCTCGGACACTTCCACGTGTCATGTGTTGGTCCTTTTGGGTCCCTTTTTGGAGCCTCGCCTATGGCTCGCTTCGTGCTCATTCCTCGAGCACTTCGTTGGGAGTTCCACTCCCGCTCTTGACTTTTTCAAGTCGGAGCTTTTGGTCCAAACGTGTTACGCTCGTTTGGCTCTCGCTTCGGCCACTACCACGTGGCGCCCTTTCCGGCTCTACTTTGGGGCCTAGGGATTTTGTGTCTCACAGTAGCCAAAGGATAGGGCTGTGGACAACCCTAGCACAAATGATGATAATTGGAACGTAGTGCCAAGGGTGGCATAAAATAGAAAAGAGGAGGATGGTGCCCTCAAGTAGAGGATTTCCTAGGATAGGGAAGTGAACTCGCACAATATGTGCAATGCAAGGTGTCGAAAACACCTAGGAAATTGACTTCAAGAAGTCAAAAGTAAATGTTCCAAAGTGCAAAGGTTATGTCAATGGAATCTGAGACTACTCGAGAATGAGTAGTGGAATTGAGTTAGAGATGATGTCTCTAACGGGTTTAGCGAGAACTGAACCAATAAAAGGGAGCAAACCACCCCAGGTGGCTGAATGAGTCTCTATGTTGAAGAGACTATGCCCCTTAGAGGATGGACAAGGTATGGTGAGTTTTCGGGGTCAAACCATAGACAAATATTGGCTGGGTGCCAAGGATGGAAATGGTAATACCTGCGGGTGTTACTTTATAAAAGGGTTTACTGTTCGATGAGGACATCGAACTTCGTCTATGGGTGGTGGAGTTGTGAGACACAAATCCCTAAGCCCCAAGGTGGAGCCGAAAGGGTGCCACGTGGTAGTGGCCGAAGCAAAAACCAAACAAGCGTAACACGTTTGGAATAAAAGGCTCTGACTTGAAAGGTTGAGAGCGGGAGTGGAACTCCCAACGGAGTGCTCAAGGAACGAGCACGAAGCGAGCAATAAGCGAGGCTCCAAAAAGGGACCCAAAAGGACCAACACATGACACGTGGAAGTGTCCGAGATGGAGTCCGAGATGGACCCGAGTTGGAGTTCGAGGTGGAGTCCGAGATGGAGTCCGAGATGGACCGAGATGGAGTCCAAGATGGACCCGAGGTAGAGTCTGAGATGGACCCGAGATGGAGTCCGAGATGGAGTCCGAGGTGGAGTCCGAGGTGGACCCAAGATGGACCTGAGATGAATCCGAGATTGAGTCCGAGACGGACCCAAGATGGAGTCCGAGATGGAGTCCGAGATGGACCCGAGTTGGAGTCTGAGATGGACCGAGACGGAGTCCGATATGGACCTGAGATGGAAACCAAGATGGAGTCTGAGAAGGACCCGAGATGGAGTCCGAGGTCGAGACTGAGACTGGGACCAAGACCGGGACCGAGACCGAGACCGAGGCCGAGGCCGAGGCCGAGGCCGAGTTCGAGTCCGAGTCTAAGTCCGAGTCCGAGTCCGAGTTCGAGTCTGAGTCTGAGTTCAAGTCTGAGAGGGTGAAAGCCCAAAGCGTTCGTCTCCCAGACCTCACTATACTTTTGGTGAGCTCCAAAAGTATAGTGAGGGGGAGGACTGCAGTGGAGCCAGTTTGGCCCAGGAAGGCCAAACCCAGTGTTGGGTGATGAACTGACCACTGGGAAGTCCAAGACTAGAGTGAATACGGACCGACAAGCGGGGTAGTTTGGTGAAGTGTTTAAGAGCTGGCTCTAGTTCCCCCAGGAGATCGATTGGTCGATGCTCCCAGTCCAAGTGTGGGTGGCACTACCTATTTGGATACCTGGTGTGGCTCAACGGAACCTCGCTCTAAGCCCATGGCTAGAGCACCCAAAGGCGGAAGGCGGGGAGAGTACCTACAAGGCTTGCATAAGGCCATGGTGTTCCGAAATGTTGTCCCAAAGGCCCAGACTGTGGAAAGGAAGAGGAGTAGTCCTTTGGTGTAGTGACCAAGGATACAGTCGTACGGTGAGGAAGTCCCAGAGGACCATGGGACTTAGTGGTTAGGCCTGTAGGCCCTGATCCAGTGGCAGTGTTGGCAAACACGGCCAAGGACAGAAAGGGACTTGGTGGGGATCAGAAAGGAGATATTGGGGAAGGCTATTCCCCATGTCTGCAAGCATTCTAAGGATGCTAAAGAGATGACCACTCATGGATGGATGGCCCAGTCTTGGAGAGACGGGATTGCAATGCAGGTGGTGTTGGACCACCGATGTGACCAAGGTGATTGGGCATGGCCTAGTGTAACGGGCTAGTATATTGGTGATGCCTTGGGGTGTCGGTCATGGGACCAGACACGTGGAGCATTAGGACCAAGTGCAAAGGTTGAGTGGCATGGATGCCATTCTCGGGGTTAGCAAGCCCCAAGTCCTGAGTGGGACTTATGGAGGTTGTAAATAAGACTCCTCTAAGTGGTCGGAGGTGTGGTTAAGTGACTAAAGTAGAATGGAAAAATTTAGTCACTCACATTGCTCTTCCCTTTCCCCTTCTTGGTCATGCACCTAATCTGGATCAGAAACTCGCTCTAGCTCCTCATCCATTAGTGTGGTGGCCCCGATCTTCTTCTTTCTTGGCCTTATGTTTATGAATTTTGCCAAGGATGTTGGAGAAGCCATTCATGAAGAAACCCTTTTTCGCCATAGTGCCCATACAAGAGATAGCAAAGGGATAACCCACTCGAAGTCAATCGATTAACTGGCTGAAAATGACATCTACTAAGACTCCTAGAACCAAAATCCTTTTTAGGATTGCCTCCGTTAGCCCCATCCTTCGCCATGATGCCAAACCCTTTCCTGGTACACCCAATATGATCATGTAAGCGACTAAATTTTCCATTCTACTTTAGTCACTTAACCACACCTCCGACCACTTGGAGGAGTCTCAATCACAACCTCCATAAGTCCATTTCAGGACTTGGGACTTGCTAGCCCCGAGAATGGCATCCATGCCACTCTACATTTGCACTTGGTCCAAGTGCTCCACGTGTCCGATCCCATGACCGACACTCAAGAGTACCACCGACATGGCAGCCTGTTACGCTAAAGCCATGCCCAATCACCTTTGCCACACTAGTAGTCCAATACCACTTGTATCACAGTCTTGGCTCTCCAAGACTAGGCAAACCATCCATGAGAGGTCATCTCGGATCCACTCCTTAGCATCCTTAGGATGCCCACTGACATGGGGAATAGCCTTCCCCAATATCCCTCTATCAGTCCCCACTAAGTCCCTTTCTGCCCTTGGCCGTGTTTGCCAACACTGCCACTGGATCAACGCCCACAGGCTCGACCACTAAGTCCCACGGTCCTCTGGGACTTCCTCACCATACGACTATGTCCTTGGTCACTACCCCAAAGGACTGCTCCTCTTCCTTTCCACAGTCTGGGCCTTTGGGACAACATTTCGGAACACCGTGGCCTTACGCGAGCCACCTGGGTACTGTGAGACTCAAAATCCCTAGGCCCCAAAGTGGAGCCGGAAAGGGTGCCACGTGGTAGTGGCCAAAGCGAAAGCCAAACGAGCATAACACGTTTGGACTAAAAGCTCCGACTTGGAAGGTCGAGAGTGGGAGTGGAACTCCCAACAAAGTGCTCGAGGAGCAAGCACGAGGCAACCAATAAGCAAGGCTCCAAAAAGAGACCCAAAAAGGACCAACACATGACACGTGGAAGTGTCCGAGATAGAGTCCGAGGCGGACCCGAGTTGGAGTCCGAGATGGACCCAAAGTGGAGTCCGGGATGGACCCAAAGTGGAGTCCGATATGGAGTCCGAAGTGGAGTCCGAGATGGACCCGAAGTGGAGTCCGATATGGAGTCCGATATCGAGTCCGAAGTGGAGTCCGAGATGGACCCAAGGTGGAGTCCGAGATGGACCCGAAGTGGACTCCGATATAGAGTCCGATATGGAGTCCGAGATGGAGTCCGAGATGGACCCGAGATGGAGTCCGATATGGAGTCCGAGATGGAGTCTGAGATGGACCCGAAGTGGAGTCCGAGATGGAGTCTGAGATGGACCCGAAGTGGAGTCCGAGATGGAGTCCGAGATGGACCCGAGATGGAGTCCGATATGGAGTCCGAGATGGAGTCCGAGATGGACCCAAGATGGAGTCCGAGATGGACCCAAGATGGAGTCCAAGATGGAGTCCGAGATGGAACCGAGACCGAGGCCGAGACCGAGGCCGAGACCGAGACCGAGACCGAGTCCGAGTCTGAAACCGGGACCGAGACTGAGTCCGACTCCGAGTTCGAGCCCGAGTCCGAATACTAATACAGGCAGTTGGGTGAAAGCCCAAAGCGATCGTCCCCCAAGGGGGGGGGGGGGGGCTGCGGGGGTTCCAAAAGTATAGTAGGGAGAGTGTGGGGGTTGGAGCCCAGTGGAGCCAGTTTGGCCAGGAAAGGCTAGTTTGGCCCAGGAAGGCCAGACCCAGTGTTGGGTGATGAGCTGACCATTGGGAAGTCCAAGACTAGAGTGAACACGGACTGACAAGCGGGGTAGCTTGGTGAAGTGTTCAAGAGCCGGCTCTAGTTCCCCCGAGAGATCAACTGTCCGATGCTCCCAGTCCAAGTGTGGGTGGCACTACCTACTTGGATACCAGGTGTGGCTCAACGGAACCTCGCTCTAAGCCCATGGCTAGAGCACCCAAGGGCAAAAGGCAGGGAGAGTACCCAGGTGGCTCGCGTAAGGCCACGGTGTTCCGAAATGTTGTCCCAAAGGCCCAGACTATGGAAAGGAAGAGGAACAGTCCTCTGGGGTAGTGACCAAGGACACAATCGTGTGGTGAGGAAGTCCTAGAGGACCGTGGGACTTAGTGGTCGGGCTTGTGGGCCTCGATCCAGTGGCAGTGTTGGCAAACACGGCCAGGGGCAGAAAGGGACTTAATGGGGACTGACAGAGGGATATTGGGGAAGGTTATTCCCCTTGTCGGTGGGCATCCTAAGGATGCTAAGGAGTGGATCTGAGATGACCACTCACGGATGGTTTGCCTAGTCTTGGAGAGCCAAGACTGTGATACAAGTGGTATTGGACTACCAGTGTGGCAAAGGTGATTGGGCATGGCCTTAGCGTAACAGGCTGCCATGTCGGTGGTACTTTTGAGTGTCGGTCATGGGATCAGACACGTGGGGCACTTGGACCAAGTGCAAATGTTGAGTGGCATGGATGCCATTCTCAGGGCTAGCAAGTCCCAAGTCCTGAAATGGACTTATGGAGGTTGTGATTGAGACTCCTCCAAGTGGTCGGAGGTGTGGTTAAGTGACTAAAGTAGAATGGAAAATTTAGTCACTTACAAGTACTCTCCCCGCCTTCCGCCCTTGGGTGCTCTAGCCATGGGCTTAGAGCGAGGTTCCGTTGAGGCACGCCTGGTATCCAAGTAGGTAGTGCCACCCACACTTGGACTGGGAGCATCGACCAGTCGATCTCCCGGGGGAACTAGAGCCGGCTCTTGAACACTTCACCAAGCTACCCCGCTTGTCGGTCCGTGTTCACTCTAGTCTTGGACTTCCCAA
>NW_003314364.1:428675-440749 GCF_000143415.4 Selaginella moellendorffii | reverse complement strand
CCCCCTACTATACTTTTGGAGCTCACCAAACCCCCCAGGGTCTGGGAGACGAACGCTTTGGGCTTTCACCCTCTCAGGCTCCGGACTCGGACTCGGACTCGGACTCGGACTCGGACTCAGACTCAGTCTTGGTCCCGGATTTGGACTCGGACTCGGACTCGGTCTCGGTCTCGGTCTCGGTCTCGGTCCCGGTCTCGATTCCATCTCGGACTCCATCTCGGACTCTATCTCGGGTCCATCTCGGACTCCATCTTGGGTCCATCTCGGACTCCATCTCAGGTCCATCTCGGACTCCATCTCAGGTCCATCTCGGACTCCATCTCGGGTCCATCTCAGACTCCATCTCGGGTCCATCTCGGACTCCATCTCAGGTCCATCTCGGACTCCATCTCGGGTCCATCTCGGACTCCATCTCGGGTCCATCTCGGACTCCACTTCGGGTCCATCTCGGACTCCATCTCGGGTCCATCTCGGACTCCATCTCGGGTCCATCTCGGACTCCACTTCGGGTCCATCTCGGACTCCATCTCGGACTCCATATCGGACTCCATCTCGAACTCCATATCGGACTCCACTTCGGGTCCATCTCGGACTCCATCTTGGACTCCATATCGGACTCCATATCGGACTCCACTTCGGGTCCATCTCGGACTCCATATCGGACTCCATCTCAGACTCCACTTTGGACTCCATATCGGACTCTTCCATGTGTCATGTGTTGGTCCTTTTTGGGTCCCTTTTTGGAGCCTTTCTTATTGGTTGCCTCGTGCTTGCTCCTCGAGCACTTTGTTGGGAGTTCCACTCCCGCTCTTGACCTTCCAAGTCGGAGCTTTTAGTCCAAACGTGTTATGCTCGTTTGGCTTTCGCTTCGGCCACTACCACGTGGCACCCTTTTCGGCTCCACTTTGGGGACTAGGGATTTTGTGTCTCACAAATCAGTAGTGTTGCTCCAATACCACTGTTGAGATCCACCCAAGTCTCCTGGCAGGAATCACCAATATATTCCATGGAAAAGAAATACAAGGAGGAAAAAGAGAGAAATCAAAAGAGGAGAGAGACTCCCTCCTTTTATGAGGAATCCTTGCCGTACTATGCTCACCAAGCCTAAATTGTCCAGGCCAAAACCATCCATAGAAGCGATGAGAATGCTTCCTAACATCACACCCCTCTCAAAAAATTGTCTGCTGGTCCCTCAGCTGTTGCGGGAAGAAGTGGTTCCCACTGAAAGATCCTTATATTTCTTTTCCATGGAATATATTGGTGATTCGTGCCAGGAGATCTGAGCGGATCTCAACACTAAGGCTATACCTATACACTCTTATCACATTGGTAGTCCAAGATCAATTGCATCATGGTCATGTCTCTCAAAGACTAGGTCATCCCTCCATGAGTGGTCATTCCTTGACCACACCTTATCACCCTTAAGATGCTTGGAGACACAGGGAACACCCTTCCCAAATGTCCCTTCTTCCATTCCCACGAAGTCCCTTTCCATCCACGGCTGTGCTCGCCAACACCACAACTGGGTCAAGGCTTAAAGGCCCAACCACTAAGTCCCACTGATCTCTAGACTTCCTCACCATATGATTGTATCCTTGGTCACTATACCAGAGGACTACTCCTCTTCCTTTCCATAATCCAAAATTTTAGGACGATATTTTGAAACACTATTGCCCTATGCGAGCCTTGTAAGTACTCTCCCCACCTTCCACCTTTGAGTGCCCTAGCCATATAGCTAAAGAAAAGTTCTAATGAGCCACACTAAGTATCCAAGTAGGTAGTGCCAACCACACTTGGATTGGGAACATTGACTAGCCAATCTCCTAAGGGAGCTAGAGTCACCTCTTGAACACTTTATCAAGCTACCATATTTATCTGTTTGTATTCACTTTAGCTTTGGACTCCTCAATGGATATATCATCACCCAACATGTGGGTATAGCCTTCCTTAGTCACACTAGCCTTTCTTAGCCAAATTGGCTCTACTAAAGTCCTCCCCCTACTTTACTTTTAGAGCTCATCAAACCCCTTAGGGTTTAGGAGATGATTGCTTTGGGTTTTCACCCTTAGAATTGGATTCGGACTCGGTCTCAGTCTCAATCTCGGTCTCAATCTCGGTCTTGGTCTTGGTCTCAGTCTCGCTTTTAGTCTCTTTCTTGGCCTCGACCTCAAACTCCACTTAGGTCTATCTTGGATTTGATCTCAGACTCCATTCAAATCCATCTTGGACTCCATATCAGACTCCATCTTAGAGTCCATCTTGGACTCCGTTTTGGACTCCATCTCAGACTCCATCTTGGGTCCATTTCAAGTTCTTATCAGACTCTGTTTCGGACTCCATCTTAGGTCCATATTAGACTCCATTTTGAACTCCTTCTTGGACTCCTTTTTGGACTCCATTTCAGACTCCATTTTGGGTCCATATTGGACTCCATCTTGGACTCCTTTTCAAACTCTTTCTTGACACTTCCATATGTCGCAACACTTGCCATGTATCAATCCTTCTTGTGTCATATTTTAGAGACTCATTCACCAATTGTTTTGTGCTTATCCCTTGAACACTTCGTTTGGAGTTCCACTCCCACTCTCAACTTTCCAAGTTGAAACCTTTGGTTCAAACATGTTATATTTGTTGGACTTCCGCTTTGACCACTACCATGTGGCACCTTTTTGGCTCCACTTTAGGGCTCACGGATTTGTGTCTCAAAACTCCACCACCCATAGATGAAGTTCGATGTTATCATCGAACAATAAATCATTTTATAAAGTAACACCATTATATATTACTCTTTTCATCTTTAGTACCAAGCCAAAATTCATCAATGATTCAGCATTGAAGGTTTACCATGCCTTGCCCATCCTCTAAGGAATATAGTCTCTCTAACTTAGAGACTAATTAGACCACTTGTAGTGGCTTTATCCCTTTATTTGGTTAAGTTCTCACTAAACCTGTTAAAGGCACTTTTATCTCAATCCAACTATTCATTCTTGAGTAGTTTCAGCTTCTATCAATATAAGCATCACACTTTAAAATTTTTAATTTTGACTTCTTGAGATCAATTTTCAGGGTGTGTTTGACACCTTGCATTGCACATATTGTGTAAACTCCATATTATGAACTCATTTTATGAAGTTCTTTATATAAAGGCACTATCATCCTCTCTTCTATTTCGTGCCATTCTAGGCACTAAGTTCCACTTATCCATGATTTGTGTTAGGGTTGTCCACGGCCTTATCATTTGGCTTTATTGCCACTCCCTCTATTGAAATTTTCACCTATAAGCTCTTGAATTTGGACTTTCTAAAAGATCACTCATCCCGGTATTATTTAAACCCAAAGACACATAACCTTAAGTATCCTAAAACCCTTAACTGATTAGAAAAAGGGGTGCACTCTTATTCATAGGCCTTTTCCCTTTATATTTGAACCTTATAAACTATCTCTTGAGTTGTTTTCTTTGGTTGCTAACAATCCACCACGCTTCTCTATAACTTCACGCCTTCGTGAATGGAAGTTAAGAGTCACAACTCTCTTGAGAGCCCCACTCTCTTAACACCCTATCCCTTGGGTCGAGCCTAGCCAAAGCAAACTAGACTTACTAGATGTCAATTAGCATGTGGTACAATTCCCCTAGTTAATTAATAGAGTTGGAGCCAAAACCTATCTCTGATACCAAATGTATCCTAAATTTAGACTTCTTAAGAGGTCATTTATCCTAGTACTATTCAAACCTAAAGATGCTTAACCCCAAATATCATAAAACCCTTAACTGATTAGAAAAGAGGGTGCACTTTTATTCATGGGCCCTTTCCCTCTATATTTAAACCCTATGGACCATTTCTCGAGTCGTTCTGTTTGGTTGCTGACATCACGTGTGTCAAAATGGAGCATTTGAGGATCCAGTTTTAGAGAGAAAGTTTCTGTGCCACAATGTATGAACATGTGAACATATGAGTGTTCTTTGCTTAACGTTGTTATTTAGATTCGTTCCAATGATTTCCATGGCCCAATGTTGGCCACTACCCTTTTGCTCCTATCTTTTGATTGTTGTACTAAGCAATATAAGATCACTACCTCCATCCTCAAGGTATCTTTGTAATTCTATAACAAAGACTCTACTTTGCTAAGTGTAGAGGGTGTTCACCCCTAATAGGTCTCGTTAACATTTTTTGTTATAGGCTCTATCCACAGCCCAACTTTGTGACCTTCCTATGAGTCTTTCCTAAAGACTATTTTCTTGGACTCACTATGCCATTGCATTAACATAGCTCATTTCCTTTATGTGTCCTTCTGACTTAGTCATCTTGACCAAGTCACACCATTACTAATAGTTCAAATCAACACTTTGAACTAGAAATTTTATTCTTTAACCAAACAAGGACTTTGTCCTTGTTTAGCCACAAGATCACTTAGTGATCTTATCTTGACACCTTAACATGTCTGCCAATAGGTTCTAGGTTTTCTAAACCTTTAATTGTTGATTATAACCCTAGGGGTATCCCCAACACTTGGTGGTAAGCCAAAGCTAGCCCTTTTGACCAAAGGTCTATAGCAATTAAGATTGGGTGTCCCCATTTCATCCACCACGTCTTTGATGCCACTTGCACCAAAGTGTTCAAGTTATATATGTCGAGCTTTTACACTAAGCAATCTAACTGTGCATCATGACTCTAGGGCATCTTCTACTTAGTAGTGTGCTTAAGCTAGTCTCTTTATTGAAAGTCCATAACCACCAAAATGAGTGTCCTTGTATTCCAAACCATCGCTACGCCCTAGTGAGTTGGAACTCGAACCCAAGCACTAGAGGGTTGGAACTCAAATGTAACCTTCGTACATGCATCTACAAACAACATTACCTAGGATGTTTGGCATAACTCCTTATGCATGTGCACCAACTTATACCCAAAGCACGTTATAGATCACAACTTAGGAATTTAATTCCTCTGAATTGCTAAGTCCTCTCATTTGACAAGTTTGTGATCATGCATGAACTTTTCCATACTTGGCCCTATAAGCCATCTCTTTTGAAGCTTAATAAGTCATTTGGCCAATATAACATGGTTTCATATATAAGTATGAAAGTCTTTAACTATTGACTTTCATTCAAAGCCATCTCTTTAAACACTTGGGAATTAGTTCCCTAACCTTGATAGCCTTGCCTCATAACAAGCTTCAAAACTATGCTTTTGTTGCACCACTAATTTCGTATAATCCTATGAACCATTTACACTTATCTTTTTAGGTATCAATCTACCGAGAATTGTCTTTAGAAATATTAAAGGGATCCTATCCATTAGCTTGCTAAGGCTTCTCTTTTCACAAGCTTTCTAATTGCCATATGGTTTAACATGGACAATTCCATACTTTAGACTTTCCATAGTATCATAATTGCTGGCATGATTCTCCACTCCCAACTTGTATAACTACTCTTAGTTATACCCTTTGATTATTATAATCTAATTCTATCCATTTACTACTTGTTTTTGGCCTCACATGTTTCCTTCTGTTATTCTCCTCAAGACTAGGAGGATAGCTTTGCACTTTCTACCATGACTTAGCAAATATTCATAGGGATGAACATACTTGATATCCTAGGGAGTGGTTTCACAATCTAGATATGCTCACCTTGTAATCCCATACATCAAGATTAATGTTGCTACTTATAGGCCTTTATATACTCGTCACTAGCTTTACCAAAATCCTTTTTGGATTTATTCAATTTGGATAGACAAACTTCTCATGTCTTTGCAATCTTGGATATTGGATAGTATCTACTATCCATTATTCGCTAGGGACTTAGTCCCTTGGGCTTTATCAAATACCTTTATAATACCAAACACCACTTGGAGTTTTAGAGTGTTTAGGTGTCCTAATGATAGCCTTCTTTGATAATGAGTATTTCTCTTTACAAAATTGACTATATTACAATATAATTAATTTATTAGTTTAAAGAATATATCTAACTTCCATATCCCAATAAAAAGTCTTGGGAAATTAACTTTTACCAATCCAATAAATTATGTTACACCTTTTGCTTAGTTGCCTCATACTTGTTAAGTCCTATAATTCATTGTTATCGCTTCCACACATCCATCATTATTTGGGTCACCGCACTCAAATAATATGCCTTTTAGCTTAAGTTATGCCAATCCCATTTTCATTGGGATTCCTTTGGCAAAGGGTTCTCATGAACTAACTAATTTGATCTTAAGAAATCACATCTTGGCACATTTGGTGTCTCCACACCATCAGCTTTATGAGTTTACTCTTACAACACTTCCACTTGTGTCTAGGTCTTGCTAATATAATAGTAGTCATTTCTTCTAGCAATTATCAATTAACATTCACACATAACTCTTTGCCAAAGTTGTTTTTTTCCATAGACACCTTTTTTCAACAACTTTAGTATAGCATATTTTGCCATCAATGAAATGCCTATTATTATCATACTTAGATCTTATGATCTTCTTCATTCTTTGTAAAGTACAACACACCTCAATCCAAATGCTTCAACCAATCCTTTAGGACTATTCCTTGACTCCACTTAAGTCATCTAGCTTTTGGACTTTGCTAATCTGACGATCTATAAGGTCCTAGCCTCATGGCTACTTTTGAGATGCACTCGCTAAAATACCACTTCTTGTATTCATGTCCTACTCATAAGGACCATTTTTATAAGTGTTACTTCGACACTTGATTATTTTTTGTTCCATATGAGCTACTTTTGCATCATAGGATTATTTGTCCATATGATGAGAATATTGACATCCTCTAAGTACATCTCTAACTCCTTGGGCTATTCCGACCTTTATTAATCCTATGACTCCTTTATTATCTCAGAGTCTTCATCCTTTTCGTGATCCTAACTATAGTTGTTTACCACAACCATAATTGTCAGTTTGCTAAGTTAAATGCTTATCTAAATCACATCCTCAACTCTTTAAGAAAAACTTTATATTATTCTCAAGATCCTAAAATTGTTCCTTTATTGGCTCTTTTTTATCCACCATGTTGCCTACATGTTTGCATATGAACTAAAGTGGAGACTCATGCCATCTCGACATGCTACTCCTCGAGGACAGTCTCACTTTTGGGGTCTTCCAATGCCAATACAATGTGAGACATAAAATCCCTAAGCCCAAAGTGGAGCTGAAAGGGCGTCACGTGGTAGTGGCTGAAGTAAAAGCCAAACGAGCGTAACACGTTTGGATTAAAAGCTCTAACTTGAAAAGGTTGAAAGTGGGAGTGGAACTCCCAATGAAGTGCTCGAGGAACAAGCATGAAGTGAGCAATGAGTGAGTCTCTAAAAAAAGGACACAAGAGGACCAAAATATGACACGTGGAAGTGTCCGAGATGGAGTCCGAGATGGAGTCCGAGATGAACCTAAGATGGAGTTCGAGATGGAACCGGGACTGAGACCAAGACTGAGTCCAAGTCTGAGAACAGGACCGAGACTAAGTCCAAGTCCGAATCCGAGTCCGAATACTAATACAGGCAGTTGGGTGAAAGCCCAAAGTGATTAGGGGTTGTGGGGGGCTATGGGGGGTTCCAAAAATATAGTAAGGAGAGTGTGGTGATTGGAGTCCAGTGGAGCCAATTTCTAGGAAAGGCCAGTTTGGCCCAAGAAGGCCATACCCAGTGTTATACCTAGTTCCTCCCTGCTGCTAAGTCCTCTCACTTGACAAGCCTGTGATCATGCATGGACTTCTCCATGCTTGGCCCCATGGCCCACCCTTTTTGAAGTTATCACCTTCAACTAGGGTATTTGTTCCCCTGACTTGCCAATCTCGATTTGGCAAGTCCTCCGACCACTGTAACATGGTTCCTGCACAAGCGTGAAAGCCCTTGATCATTGACTTTCGTTCAAAGCCCTCTCTTTGAACACTTGAGAACTACTTCCCTAACCTTGATAGCCTTACCTCATGGCAAGCTTCAAGACCATGCTTCTGCTGCGCCACTCTGATTTCGCGCGTTCCTTGAACCATTTACGCTTGGCCTTTCTAGGTACTAAGCTACCTAGAATCTTCTTTGGGAACTTTAAAGGAACTCTAAAGCCTCCCTTTTTGCAAGCTTTTCGATTATCACATAGTCTAACATGGACAATTCCATATTTTAGACTCTCCATAGTATCACGGTTGCTAGCGGCAACACCCTCGAGCCCCCACTTGATTCTCCACTCCCAGCTGGCATAACCAACCTTGGTTATGCCCTTCGATTCCTATGGTTCGGTTCTATCCCCTTACTTCTTGCTTTTGGCTTCACACCTTTCCTTCGGTCATTCTCCTCCAGACCAGGAGGATAGCTTTGCACTTTCTATCATGCCTTAGCAAGTATTCTTAGGGATGAATCTACCCGATAGCCTAGGGAGTGGTTCCTCAATCCAGGTATGCTCACCCTATAATCCCACACACCGGGATTACATTGTTGCATACGGGCCTTTGCATGCCCATCACTAGCCTTGCCAAAATTCCATTTTTGGCTTTGTCCAATTCGAGTAGACAGTCTTCTCCTGTCTCTGCCATCTTGGACATTTGGATAGCACCTACTATCCATCATTCGTTAGGGACTTAGTCCCTTGGGCCTTATCTACTGCCCTCGCGACATCAAACACCACCTCCTGGTGTTCTAGAGTGTTTGGGTGTCCCAATGACAGCTTCCTTGACAATGAGTATTTCCTTTTATGACATTAATTTACTATATCGCAACATAAACAACTAATCCCCCGTAAGGGTATATCCAACTTCCCTATGCCATTAAGAAGGCTTGGGTAGCTACGTTTTACCCGTTTAACCAATTATTTTGCACCTCTTGTTTAGTTGTCTCGTAGTTGTCAAGTCCTACAACTCATTGCTGGTGCTTCCACACCTCCATCATTATCTGGGTCACCACACTCCAACTGCATGCTCTGCAGCTTAGGATATGCCATTCCCATTTCTATTGGGATTCCTTTGGCAAGGGGTTCTCATGAACCCACCACCATAGCCTCAAGGTATCACACCTTGGCACATTTGGTGTCTCCATACAATTGGCTCCACGAGCCTACCTCTATGATACTTCTTCTTTGTGTCTAAGTCTTTGCCAAGACCAATACCACTCTTTCTCATGTCAACCATCTGTTAGCACTGCACTATAGAGGTCACACACAACTTTGTGTCGAAGTTGTTTCTTTTTGGGAACACCTTTCCCACGACTTTAGCATGGCACATTTTGCCATCGATGAGATACCCTCTGTTCTCATCCTTAGATCCCATGATCCTCCACCCATCCTTTGTAGGGTACAACACATCTCAGTCCAAATGCTTCCATCAGTCTTTTTAGGACCATCCCTTGACTCTACTTGAGTCATCCAGCAGTTTTAGACTTGGTTAATCCACAGACCCGTAATGTCCTACTTGTGAGGCACTAGCTCACTGGAATACACTTCTTGCATTCTTGTCCCACTCAAAAGGACTATTTTCACAAGTGTTACTCTGACACTTGATTTTGTTCTCTGGGGGCAACCTTTGCCCCTTAGGACTACTTGTCCATGTGATGAGAATACCAACTCATCTCTAAGTACACCCCCCAACTCCTTGGGTTGTTCTTAATGGGCCTCAATCCAGTGGCAATGTTGGCGAACATGGCCATGGGCAGAAAGGGACTTGGTGAAGACCAGAAAAGGGATATTGGGGAAAGCTATTCCCTATGTCTGTGGGCATCCTAAGGATGCTAAGGAGTGGATCTAGAATGATCACTCATGGACGGATGGCCCAACCCTTGAGAGATGGGGCTGTGATGCAGGTGGTGTTAGACCACCAGTGTGACCAAGGTAAAGGGGCATGGCCTTAGCGTAACGGGCTGATATGTCGGTGGTACCTTGGGGTGTCGGTCATGGGATCGGACACGTGGAGCACTTGGATTAAGTGCAAAGGTAGAGTGGCGGGGATGCCATTCTCGGGGCTAGCAAGCCCAAGTCTGAAATAAGATTTAGGGAGGTTGTGAGTGAGACTTCTCTAAGTGGTTGGAGGTGTGGTTAAGTGACTAAAGAAGAATGGAAAATTTAGTCGCTTACACTTACCCAATATCCTAGGAGTGGTTCCTCAATCCATGTATGCTCACCTTATAATCCCATATATCGGGATTAACGTTTCTACTTATGAGCATTTATATGCCCATCACTAGCCTTGCCACAATTCCACTTTTGGATTTGTCCAATTTTGGTAAACAGACTTCTCCCGTCTTTGCAACCTTGGATGTTTGGATAGCACCTCCTATCCATCATTCGTTAGGGATTTAGTCCCTTGGGCTTTATCTATTGCCCTCATGACACCAAACACTACCTTTTGGTGTTCTAGAGTGTTTAGGAGTCCCAATGATGGCCTCTTTGATAATGAGCATTCCCTTTACAACATTGATTTACTACATCACAATATAAGTAATTTATCCCCCATTAGGGTATATCTAACTTCTTTATCCCAATAAAAAGTTTTAAATAGTTACCTTCTACTAGTTTCACCAATTATTTTGCACCTTTTGCTTACTTGCCTCATAGTTTGTCAAGTATTACAACTCATTGCTGGTGCTTTCACACCTCTATCATTATTTAGGTCACCACACTCCAATCATATGCCTTCTAGCTTAGGCTATGCCATTTTCATTTCCATTATGATTCCTTGGGAAGGGGTTTTCATGAACCTGCCAACTTGACCTTAAGGCATCACGCCTTGGCATATTTGGTGTCTCCACACCATTGGCTCTACAAACCTATCTTTACACTACTTCCCACTTGTGTCTGAGTCTTTGCTAAGATGAAAGCAATCGTTTCTCATGCCAACTATCAGTTAGCACTGCACCATAGTGTTCACACACAACTCTGTGCCAAAGTTGCTTTCTTCTAGGAACATTTTTCCCATAATTTTAGTATGGCACATTCTACCATCGATGAGATACCTGCCGTTCTCATACTTGGATCTTATAATCCTCCTCATCCTTCGTAAAGTACAACACACCTCAATCCAAATTCTCCTAGCAATCCCTTAAGACCATTCTTTGACTCTACTTAAGTCATTTAGATTTTTGGACTTTGTTAATCCAATAACCCGTGAGGTCCTAGTTTTGAGGTGTTATCTCACTAGAATTAACACTTCTTGTATTCCTATTCTACTCCGAAGGACCATCTTTGCAAGTGTTACTTCGACACTTGATTTTGTTCTCTGTGGGCAATCTTTGCCCCTTAGGATTATTTATCCATATGATGAGAATACCAACTCATCCTCTAAGTACACCCCCAACTCCTTAGGTTGTTCTAGCATTTATTAAAGGTAACCCTAGCTACCATTTCAAGGACTTGTGTCCTCTTCGATATTTGATCTTTAATTCTGGTCTCAAATTCATGAGCACCAACCTCAACTATATAAGGATAATCTTGTGACTCCTTTATTGTTTTGGAGTCTCTATCTCTCCCGTGATCCCAACTATAATTGTTTACCACAACCACATTAACCAGTTTGCTAAGTCAAACACTCATCTGAATCACATCCTCAACTCTCTAAGGAAAACCTTATATTGTTCCCAAGATTCCAAAGTTATTCCCTTACTGGCCCAAGATCCCAAAGTTGTTCCCTTACTCCACCATATTGCGCACAAGTTCATGCATGAACTTGAGTGGGGAGCCATATCCTCTCGACATGCTACTCCTCAAGGATAGGTCCATATTTAGGACCTTCCAATTCTAATACAAGTGGTGATATACTTGGCCATCAATAAGAGTTAAACTAACGAACAACTCTGATACCAAATTGTAAATGACTAATTTTTCCATTCTACTTTAGTTGCTTAACCACACCTCCGACCACTTAGAGGCGTCTTACTCATAACCGCCATAAGTCCTATTCTGGATTTAGGCTTGCTAGTCCTGAGAATAGCATCCCCACCACTCAACCTTTGCACTTGGCCCAAGTGCTCCACGTGTCTGATCCCATGACCGACACCCCAAGGTACCACCGACATATCAGCTTGTTACGCTAATGCCATGCCCCTTCACCTTGGTCACGCAGTGGTCTAACACCACTTGCATCACAGTCTCGTCTCTCAA